>NW_028143648.1:0-59477 GCF_977018435.1 Lepisma saccharinum
ATTGAACAAAGGTTCCTGGACGAATTTAAATCGAGCCGGAAAAAAAGGTTGCTGAACCGTATTTATTCATCCGGGGAAAATGTTCCTGGACCGAATTTAAATTCATCCGGGAAAAAAGTTCCAGAACAGTATTTAAATTCATCCGGGAAAAATGTTCCTGGACCGTATTTAAATTCATCCGGGATAAAGGTTTCTGGACCGAATTTAAATTCATCCGGGATAAAGGTTCCTGGATCGTATTTAAATTCATCTGGGGAAAAATGTTCCTGGACCGTATTTAAATTCATCCGGGATAAAGGTTTCTGGACCGAATTTAAATTCATCCGGGATAAAGGTTCCTGGATCGTATTTAAATTCATCTGGGGAAAAATGTTCCTGGACCGAATTTAAATTCATCCGGGATAAAGGTTCCTGGATCGTATTTAAATTCATCTGGGGGAAAATGTTCCAAGGACCGTATTTAAATTCATCCGGGATAAAGGTTTCTGGACCGAATTTAAATTCATCCGGGATAAAGGTTCCTGTATCGTATTTAAATTCATCTGGGGAAAAATGTTCCTGGACCGTATTTAAATTCATCCGGGATAAAGGTTTCTGGACCGAATTTAAATTCATCCGGGATAAAGGTTCCTGGATCGTATTTAAATTCATCTGGGGGAAAATGTTCCTGGACCGTATTTAAATTCATCCGGGATAAAGGTTTCTGGACCGAATTTAAATTCATCCGGGATAAAGGTTCCTGGATCGTATTTAAATTCATCTGGGGAAAAATGTTTCTGGACCGAATTTAAAATCATCCGGGATAAAGGTTCCTGGATCGTATTTAAATTCATCTGGGGGAAAATGTTCCTGGACCGTATTTAAATTCATCTGAGGAAAAAGGTTAGTAGATAGTAAATATGCCTTTGACGACAACTTTGATTTCTTGACCAAACGACCTCAAAAACCTCAAAAACCCACTTTCTCTCCCCGTTTCGCGCCTCATTTATTACGCCGATGATGTTTCACGGCGCAGAAAAGCAGTGATGAGTGAAAGATGAGCTCTCATCCTCTCATCCTCTCATCTTCTCATCTTCTCATCCTCTCATCCTCTCATCCTCTCATCCTCTCATCTTATGCACCTTATCGTAATCTTCCAAGTCTCGGGGACACCAATGTTTGTATATCGTGACCTTTGTAAACCTCTCTCGGGAACGATGTGCCACACACACGCGCGCGCGCCTCATTTATTACGCTGACGATGTTTCGCAACGAAGAAAACGGCACCAAAACATCAAAAATTCATTTTACTCATTTGGCGTTCGCCAAAACCTCAAAAGTCCCGGTCAAATGTTTGTATATCGTGACCTTTGTAAACCTCTCTCGGGAACGATGTGCCACACACACGCGCGCGCGCCTCATTTATTACGCCGATGATGTTTCACGGCGCAGAAAAGCAGTGATGAGTGAAAGATGAGCTCTCATCCTCTCATCCTCTCATCTTCTCATCCTCTCATTCTCTCATCCTCTCATCCTCTCATCTTCTCATCTTCTCATTCTTGAAGTATGAATGCACCTTATCGTAATCTTCCAAGTCTCGGGGACACCAATGTTTGTATATCGTGATTTTTGTAAACCTCTCTCGGGAACGATGTGCCACACATACGCGCGCGCGCTGGCGCTTCTTATTATTTTCGTATTGTGACCCAAGCAAAAAACAAATAATAATTGTTGTTTTTAGGATGCCTGGCCCCTAACCCCGCCAGGGTGCGTGGTGCCCAACCCAAAAAGGTTCTAATGGCTGCGGTTCTAGATAGCCGCACCTCTGTAGAGTTTCACGTGTTTTTTTTTCCCCCAAACTTCCATGAAACCCTACAGAGGACCTCCGTAATGCATGCAACGTGTACTAACGACTCTAGTGTTATTTTGATGTTGTAATATTTTTGGATATAGAGTTTTATTGTGAGATATAGATAAAAATAATTATGTTTATTATAATATTTTCTTGATGAAGATGGAGAATGTATGTGTGTGTTACAAATAAAGTTGCATGCTTATTTTTTAGTGTGTGTGTATGTGTATGTGTATGTGTTTTTGATGTTCGACAGCATCTGAAACGATAAAAAAAATTTATTGTTAATTTTCTCATGTAAAAACACCAACAACAAAATTTTTGTGCAAATTTTCTGATTGTTTTGTGCTATAGTGCAAAAAGATATTGTAACTGATAAGTGATGAAATTGATATTGTAATTGATCTTGAACTAGTGAAATTTTCGTATTGTGCCATTGAAACTGATTGTGCTAGCACAAAATTCTTATTGTAACTGATTGTGCAAGAAAAAGATGTTAAAACCTGTTAAAACTGCTCTGTGACCCTCTCGTTCTTCACGTCGTGGACGAAGGACTTCTCGGCGACCAGGATCACACTGCATACGGTGTCCTCGAGCAACGGACTGTTAAACTCGCAGACGACCTTGATGTTGGTTCGATCGTTGACCACCACCTGCTTCCTCTTCGTGGTATTGATGACGAACATGGGTCTGCGGGTTTTGAATTCGCTGGGCGTGTAGTACATGTCCATGCTTCCCTCGGTCACGCGTTTGAAAGAGGTGTAAGCTTCGTAAAGTTTGAGGTAATCGTCTTTGGTCATGTCGAGGTTGTAATTCTCGCGCGGGAAGACTTCGTTGCGTCCATTCTTGAGATAAATGTTTTTGATCTTGCAGTCGTCGAATTTGCTGGAATTTTTTTCCTGGTTGTTATCGCGACCGGTTTGAAAGAGCACTACGACGAAATCTGGCATGTCGAACTGTATGTTGTTGAACTGTGTCGTCACGTCGAATTCCATGTGACTCCCCGACGCCATCTTCTGCACGCACTGGTAACCGTGAAAGTGAATCGGTACCTGCGGACTCTTCAAGATCTCCGCTTTGTACTTGAGGGCGTAGTTTGTTTCGTATTCCACGATCGGCATTCTCAATTCCATGCTCCGGATGACGCACTTGGCTGCTTCAGGTAATGTGTTGGCTATCGGCGTGCTGTCGGCGTTCAAGTTGGTGTATCGCATCAGTGCGTTGTTGTCGTTGGCCGCTCTTCGAAACGTGACGCGCAATCCTCCCTTCCACATGATCTCCTTGTAGTCCGAGAAGAATCCCGGCAGCAGACGCATGGGAAAAAGCACCGTGTGACTTCTAGTCGATATTTTGGTCCCCGCTTCGAATCCTCCCGCCTGGTAGTATGCTGCGTCCGTTTTGGATAATTTCAATGTTCCCACTGCCGTCGACGTGATGCCTGGATAGTCTATTCTGTCTATGACGGTGTTGTGTTTCCTCACCTCCACCTGCGAGAATAGGTGAGGCACGAAGTTGTCCACGAGTATCAAATTTGCATTGGGTGGAAATGCGTCTCCGCTTTCTTTCTTCACCACGTCGAATTGAAGGTAGAGGTCCGCTCTGTGAGGATGAACAAACCCGTCGCCTACGTCCACGTCGTATTCGATCTCCCTGTTCGCTTCGTTGAGATTGGCGAACGTGCGACGGTTGGGAGGGAAAGATTGCAATTCGTAACTTTCGATTTGCTCCATTTTTTCTATGCGTGTTATTTATTATACGTTGATCTCCACGATGGCAGTGGTTGTTGCACCTGCGAAATCCACCACGTCTCCTTTCTCGTTTGTCACCACCAACTCTATGTCGTCTATGCGGTTGCGACATACTGGAAAATAGATCGGCGAAGAGGGCGTGTAGATGATCGGTTCCATGAATTCGGAACTGGGTTTGAACGTGGCTATGATTCCCGTCTGCTTGTGACTTCCTAACAATCCGTCCGAAGATTTCGTGATCATGCCTTCTGCCACGTTGCAGTGAACGTTTAGAGTTTCTATGGCTAGAAATTTAGGAATGTTGGTTGCCGTGTGTTTGATGCCGGCTTCGAGTTTGGTGTCGTTCTCGAAACCTAAAAGTTCTCCCATGGTGCCCAGGTCTACGGTCTCCATCGCCGACACGATTTCCACTCTGTGCGTGACCGAATTTTGAGAAAGGTACGTGCCTTTGGGTAATTGAGCTTGCAAAGTGGAAAGATTGTATTGGCCTGGCGTGACGACAATGTGTTCGCTTCCGACGCTAATTTTGTTGTTGTGCTGCGTGACGTTAGGTATGAGGTACATGCTGTAGAATGCACGCAGAGCTACGGATTTAGGATAGACGATGTCGTCGTGCAGCGTGAGTTTCAGGATCGAAGATTCGCTCGTGAGATGGAACACGCCCATCGTGTTTAAGATTCCACAATGCTTTTTGAAAATGTTCCACCGACGGGTTATTTATTTTAGACATGTATGCGAGAACGGAAAGGCAAAGGTGGCCGCAGTTAACATCGGTGAAACCCTGGATGCGTTTGTCATTGTAGTAGAGGTTGGCAACACTGAGATACTTCACCAACCTGGCAGGTGGTGTGCCACCAAACGAATCAAAAACAAATGCATTGTTATCGTCAATTTTGAGGTAGCATATCCAATGTGTACCAGGATTTTTGTAACTGTCCAGGTTGACCACGCCATACTCTTTTTTCTTCACAACGGAGGGTAGAGAATCGGACATGAAAACACCCCTGAAGTTCCTTATTCCCAACAGTTCGATCAGAGATTCAATATCGAAGTTGGACAGGGCTTCTTCTTTTTTTATATTTCTTCAAAGCATCGAGGTTGCTTTTTTGTTTTTTGGTTATACCTTTCCCCTTCTTCTCCATAGCCAGGTTGTGACGTTTCTGTTCTTCCAATTCCGCCTTGTTTTTCTTCGAGTCGATTACGGTTTTCGCGATGGCGGCGCTACCGCCGGCCAAACTTCCAACAGCCCCCAATGCTGCCAGGATGGCCGGGATGCTGAATATGAAACCTCCGATTTTTTGCTGTTTCCGCGAACGCTGCAAGCGTCTCAATTGAGGTGTGCTGAGAAGTAATTTCATTCCGTGTCCTTTCGTCAAGCAAGAACGTTTCTTCTCGCGTTGTTTCTTGGTAAGTAACCCATCGAGGGCACCTAGATTTTTCAGATTGGAGTATGGTATCTGGTACACGACACCCTTGGGCTTCATGTTGATGCTCTATATGTTATTTTCACGGTATGTTATTTATATATATGTTTTGAGATTTTTTTTTGTGTAATTTTTTTTTGGTATGTTATTTATATATAAATGTTCTGAGATTTTTTTGTTTCGTGTAATTTTTTTTCAAGGATATACTCCACGCAGAGTCGTTACACAAATTCTATTACGTGCTTTGTTTTCTTACCAAGAAGTTCTTTTGTACCCTTGTACACGATTCGAGTTTTGTTCTCGATTAAAATAGCTAGCTTCTCGTTGGATAACATGTCAGCGTATCGATCTGGTAAAAATAGACTGTATTGTGCGTTGAGCAACAGACGCGCCTTGGGACCATACTGGGTAGAAACAATTGAACCGGAAGTTATCGTGTAAGGTTTGTCCACTTCCAATTCCCGAATTTTTACATATTCTACTGACAAATTTAGCATTTGTTTTAATGCTTGGGCGTCTAGTGATTGTTTACACATTTTTATATGGCAAACACAACTGGAGTTTTTTTTTTTTACGTAGTGTTATTTATATGCCGAAGAAATTTTTTTCACGGTTCGAGAAATTTTTTTATTTCTACACACCCCATCCAAATTTTTGTTTCGTGTTCATGGCGATGGTGGTGCCCAGTGCTGCAACTCTTTCTCCCAGCGAAGCGTCTCTGCTAACAAATCTTTCGAAAGCTGCGTGCTCTAACTTTCTGTCTGCTTCGTGACGTGCATCCAGATCGGTGCGAGTGGTATTGTAGGCAATATCGTGATCTTTGCATGCGGCATCCAACGGATTCACGCCCTTGTCTCCTCTCTCCAATCTTTTCTCGAGTTTGGTACCCGGTCCGCAGTACTGGTAGCCGGGTAAATGCATCTCGAAAGGTAACTTGTTGATGATGTCGTTCACGAGTCCTTTTCCTTCGGCCACGTTCCAGAATCTCGGAGGCAGCGTGTTGATAATTTTAATGAGGTAACCTATGCCCTTGTCGTCGTTCACGATGAAGTTGGAAAGTTTTGTGCTGATCATGTCCACAATTCCTACCTTCTCGATGTAGAAATTACGATTGCCTGCATTCTCCTCTCCTGCAATAACCAACAATCGGTCTATGAGCTTGCGCACGTCGTCCACCCACACAAACTCTTTGGGCAGGGTGTTGTAGAGTTTGACGCCGCTGCCTGTTTTCACCTGGTTCCAAATCGGTTTGATGAGATTTCTGTACTTCTCGCCGCTGCTCGATTTCACCCTATTCTGCGAGGCGTCGTTGTTCTGGTATAAGGCATCCGTCATGATCAAAATTTCCTTGTAACTCTGGTAATCTTCGTCGGTGTAATCTTTCGGCTGCTTTTTGGCAACGAGTTCCCACAGTCCCACCGTACCCGGATACCTGTTCCAACTATCTTTATCGCCTAAATTAACTTTAATGTCGTTGCCTTCGAAGGTGACTTTCGATTTTCCAATCTTCCAAACCACACCGCCGCCTTCATTGCTCTCCATGCTCGGATACAATCCGAACACTTCATCTTTGTCGAATTTTCCCGTGCTCAGGTAGTCTCGTGCTAAAGGTCCCAACTCGATCTTATCCAAAGACGACGGCGTGCTACCTATGGCTCTACGTCGTGGCGGTACGTCCTTCAGTTCGAACGGCGTCGAAGGAATGCTCGAAATGGGCGTGGGTACGGTGTAACTTTTAGCTGCAAGTGGTACGAGTTCGTTGATCAAATTTTTATTTTGTTCCGTCACGCCTTTAATTTCTTTACCTAGATCGCTGATGGCGTCGATCACAGGTTGATCTTGACGTTTCTTCTCTTCGTAGAATCCGCGATTCTCGGATTTCCAACCTTTGAAGCGTTTCGCGAGGTAATCGCGAAGCTTGAGATTTTCGTCTTCGATTTTTCGTTTCGTCATAACGTTATTTATACACGTCGTTTCTCACAACGTTGCAACGTTTAGAAAGTCGTTGATTTTGTTTCTGTATTTTCCGTCGTTGGGTTTCCTCGTCATGTCGATCGTCGCGAATCCGAAATCGTCACTGTTCCAACAGTGGGAGCAGCGTTCCGAAAATTGATTGTAGTTCATGTCTCCGCCTACGTAGTCATCGTACGCGTGCTTGAGGTTGGTGTGATCTTGACGAAACAAACATATGAAATTAGCGTTGTCGCGTACTAACTGTTTTGGAATTTTGGAAAACGTTTGAGCTAAGAAGAAGCAATCTATTCCTTTGTGACGACCTTGCGTGAAAAAATTACGAATTTCATTTTGATTTTCCAGGATGACATCGTCGAACACAACGACTGAATTTTCACGACAATCGTCGAGTGGCTTTATTTCCGAAGCGAACGTTGCAATGTCCAGACCATCGTACAGTTTCATCAGTTGCTGGTATTTCGCTTGCTCCAAACTTTTCGAAAATACGTAGAGGTGCCTGTTCTTCCAATCTAACCAATTCGGTGCGAGGAGAAAATTGTCCACGAGCAGTGTTGTTTTCCCACACTCTGAAGGACCTACGATCAGACAGCGGATGCTGTCGGGAAGCAACTCACCGTTCTTTTTTTTCGTTTGACTTTCCGAATCCGGTAGACGCTTCACCACGTTCCACGTACTCACAAGATTACTTCGTTCGCGTCGATCCAACTCTTTTCCGGAAGTCCCAGCCATTTGACAAACAGTTTGTCGCCTTTCCTACGCAATACTTTCTCGATGAGGTACGTGTCGGGATGTTTTGTTTTAGAGAGTTCCTCTTCGTAAAATCTTCCTTTCAAAATCTCGCCGCTACTATCTTTTATTATATACGTGTGTCGGTTTCCGGGTAAAACTCGAACCACCGTAAAAAGTTCCGTGCTCCAATTTTTTGTGAACCCCTTCTCGAAGGTGCGTTTGAATTTGCTGATCCTCACCTGGTCTCCAATTTTGAATTTTGATTTCTTGGTAGTCGTGGGAGTGTACTTTGGACAGTAAACTGTAGAAATTAAACGCTGCTCGTCAGATTTCGTAACGTCAGCTGGCTTCATGCCTATCGTTCTGTGTACCGTATTATTATAGGTGTCGACGAGTTCCGGCAGTATGTCGACCCATTTGTAATTCCCCCGAAGGGTGAATTGTTTCCACATGTGTGTTTTCAAGGTTCGATTAAATCTTTCCACGATGCTGGCTTTGATGTGACTGAAGGTTGAATAATGTCGAATGTCGTGTTTCCGAATAAACTTTTGGAATACGGCATTGTAAAATTCCTTCCCCTTGTCTGTTTGCAAAAAACGAGGTCGTCTGCCGTTTTCGCGAAAAATTGTCTTGAATGCTTCCGTGACGCATGTCCCCGTTTTAGCTTTCAAAGGTAGAGCCCATGCGAATTTCGAAAACGTGTCTATGTTGGTGAGGAGATACTTGTTGCCCTTGTTCAATTTATGTACATTTTTTAGATTGCCGCTACTCATCTCCACGAGGTCACTTTGCCAGAGGTCGTCGATGCCCTTGGTCACCACCGCCAAACGTTCGTAGTTGCGGCGTGCAGGTTTATGCAATTCTTCGACGATAGCTTGCCTAGACATTTTTTAGAGATTACGTTTGAAGAGAAGCACCAGCGTGATGGGATTCAAAGAGGGTGGTACTTCGCTCGTGTTTTGAATGATCAGCTTATCGCCGGCACTCACGTCAAAAACGGTGAGATCTTCGTCTTCGTGTATTTCATATATGTTGCGCGTTTCGTTCCAACGAGCCAGAGGAATGTTTCCTGCTTTCTGGACACCACGATTCGATATCAAGGTCATGGTGGGAACGCTAGCTTTTCTGCCGTGAGACCAGTACGAAAATTCATTTATCTGAATTGTACCATCGAGGAGAAACTTGTAGTACGGATGATAAGGATGTAACATGTACAGTTTGTTACCTTCGACGAACGTGGAGATTCTCTGTTGATTGGGAACGCTGTTAATTTCGATGGCTTGCAGAGAATGCAGTTTAGCGAATTTAGTATCGACGCTAACGAGGTTGCTGTGAAGCTGTCCCAGTGTATTTTGTACGGGCAACAAATATTCGACTATGGTATCCGTTACTGTAGAAAATGACGGTTTGATTTTCACTTCCACGTTCAACTGCTTGTAGCTTTCGTTGAGTTCTTGCAACTTGGCACCGAAAGAGGCCAGCGTCGATTCCTGCGTGGATTCCAGCACTCCAACTTGATCTCTGATGTTGACGACGATGTTCTGAAGGTTCTCGACTTGATTCAATTTCGAGCTCTTCTCGGTAAGATCGTTCACGATGCTTCGCATTTCGGTAAACTGCGTGTGAAGATCGGCGACGCTCTGCGAAGTGGGCAGCGTCGACACCAGCGAAGCAAGTTCGTCTCGAATCTGTTCCACGTTCGCCGTTTCTGTTTCTAGTCGTTTCAGCATACGTGATATGTTCTTTTTCAAAGCGTGTAATTCTTTTGAGGTGGGGAGATTGGCCACCCTACTCTCAAGATCGCTCAATGAACTTTTGATGTCGCTCGAATCGGATAGTGCCGTCACCGCCGATTTCAATTTTTCCAAATCTTCGCTCGAAGGTACGCTTGTCCGTAACGATTCCAAGTCACCCTGTATGTTGTCGAGGACATGATGAAAATGAGCAAGATTGGATTCGACGTTCAAATTTTCTAAATATTCGATCTTCTGCTGAACCGTGCTCAACGTGTCTTGTATGCTCGTCAACGCACTGGCTTCAGCGTGAATATTTTTAATTTCTTCGTTGATCAACTCCAGAGACGCCTGAAGCGTAGCGATGGTGGTTTGAATGTGTTCGAAATCTTGATAAGCCTCCAATTGAATTTTTATGTTCGCGACGCTTTTGCTGATGACCTGCAGTTCGTCTGACGATGGTAGGTTCGTCATGGTATCTTCCAAAGTCTGTAACTTGGATTTAATTTCTTCCAACGTGCCGGCGAATTCTTCTTGTAATTTGGAAACAACAACATGCAAGCGTTCTACATCAATATCCTTCACGACGGTTTGAAGTTCAAAGAAATTCTTTTCGATTGCCGAAGTTCGTTCTTCGATTTCGAGTTTCAATTTTTCCAAATCTTCATTTTTCGATTGAAATTGTTGTAATTTGGCCAAATCATTTTGAAGCTTATCCACGCTCAACTGTATATTTTGAACGTTGTCGTAAGAAGGTACGTCGACATAATTTTTTATGAGCGTTTTCAGTTCGGAATCGATTTTCAGAATGGGGTCGAGACATTGCGTTTGGAGCGTAGCGATCTCGGACTCTAAACTTTTGTTTAAGGTCTCCTGCAAAGCGATCAAATCGCTCCTCAACTTTTTAATTCGGACGTCCAACATGAGAATCTCTTCTGCGTGGTCTACACGCTTAGTGTTGCCGAAAATATCGTTAGGCATTTTGGTTAACGGTTATTTATAATAGGATAGACGATTCGTAATTCTACGAAGAGAGGAATGAGTTTGTCGTAATCTCCTAGGAGTTCCACGTATAAACAATCTCCTGCAGAAACATCGTATGTAATGTTAGAAAGCATCTTGTCGTGCTTGATTCGAAAAATGTTCTTGCCGCTAGAAATTTTAATATTTTGCCCTTCGTTCTCCGGATTCACGGTGATTTGAAGTTTCCCACCGATCGGAATTTTGTAAAAATGTAAATTGTTGTTGAAGATGTAAAAAGTTTTGCCGACGTCTTCATCCAATTTCGTCCAAATGCTGTTGAGGTGAATGATCAACAGACCGTTGAGTTTAGGTAACACGGAAGGTAAAAGGTTATTGGAATTTGGTAGTGGAGTTTCCATGTTGCTTTGTTTCCGGAAACCAAAAAGATTCATTGTCCCTGTTATTTAAATTAAATTAAATTTCTACATGCTGTGCCCCTTCGTAGATCGAATGAAGAAAAAAAGAAGATTTTATCTGCAGCAGTCCGCAATACAAAAAGACTCTAACATATAATTATCTCGTTAAAGCACAATGAAGAAAAAAAAATAAAAGTTGAATTTAATGAGCCTCGTGTTTAGAGCGAGCTTTAACAACATAATAACGAGTTCTAATTTTTCATCGCCCGAGGGCTCCCCTTTCATTCTTTTCCTCCGTCTGTTTTTGAAAAAATGGCAAAAGACACAGCGGACTTCATGGCTATGGGGTTACAGTTAACACACGTCACATTTATCGCTTCCATTACAGTGGCCCCACTCTCTGGTATGTATTTGACAATCGAGAACACGCAACTTGTTGTCCCTTGCATCCAATGCGACCTTGGTTACGCGCGTCGTGTACAGTTCGTGTAAAGTATTCGCAATGCGATGATCTGTGCTGAGTTTTTTTTCACCATGAAAAAGGCATTCTTTGTAGTCTTTCATGTTGAATTTAGCAGTACTTGTTCTTCCTACCCCTTTCGCTTTCTTGATCTCTTTCTTATCTGCAATCTTGACGCAGTACATTTTGGCACGAAGCCCCGCAAATTCGCTGATGTAATTACCAGCCGCTTCGTCTTTGAACTTTCCTATGGTCATTTTGTTTTCCGTCGAATGCAAGTGATGGCCTGATGGTAAGTTACTGAAATCAAAAAGATGCTTCATCGAACTCAGATCACGTTCGAGGCTTGGTGTTTGGATTAGAAAAATGAAGCTATCCGTGTCAATGTAGCATATTTGGATGTTATCTCCGTAAAAGAGTTGAAACCGGTCGTAGTACGATTGGTACATGTGCAATTTTGATAGTTCAAGGACGGTGGCACCTATGGCAATCGGCTTGTTGAGCATCACTTGCTTCTTGTTCTTCTCGACGAATACCAGATTCTCGTCGAAAATGGTGAAGTTTTTGAAGTAGGGGGACGCGACAATCTTTTCGAATTTCTTTTCGTCCGTGACCAACGTTGCGTCGATGTAATTGCGCACGTTCTCCATCGTCTTGCCGTAGATGGCGTTGTTGAACAGTTTGTACAGATCCTTGTCCGCAGGCGATGTCGATTGCGCTCTGCGTCGCGTGTTCTCGGCTATGTAGGGTTCCAGCCACCTGCTCTGCCTAAATTTCAATCCTCTGTGTATTTTCTTCAGCTGCAAGCCGTGACGCACGTAGAATTGAAGGAGTCGGTAGTGCACAACGTAATTCCTCTTGTTCTCCACGCTTAGTATGAGTTTTGGCTCCGATGATCCTCCAGGTGGCTTCTCTTTGGTGGGGGCCAGGGCCAATCCGTGATGTTTCTCGTGAAGTGTTTCGGGATAATCGAGATCCACTTCCAAGAAACAGCCCCATTCGTTATCTTCGCTCCAGTTGAGAAAAAATCCTCGCAGGAGAGTTCCTCTTTGGTCATCCACGCGTAGTCGCTGATGGGAAGACACTGGGACATGGAGTGGCCGTACAGGTTGTTGACATCCCAGTAGACGATGTAGGTGTTGGGCTTCGATGCATCGTAACCAGGCGTACGAGGATTGTTTGCCTGAGCATGGCGTCGGGGACATTGGACGATGCCACCGCGTATTGCACTCTCCATGAAGGCATACTGTTCCTTCTCTGCGATGAGTCCCAGTTCCATGTTGGTGTATTTCATCATCGATTCCCAAGTCAATCCCGGCGTCGTGAAGAAATATGCAGGATCCAACTTGTAGATCGAGATGCATCTCTTGCGAAACGACTCGAAAATGTCCATGAGGAGAGTCACGTCCAATTTCAAATACAGGTCGTGATAATCACGAAAAGTTTGGCAATTGAAGGCCGTCCACACACTACGAGCGTGTTCGTAGTCCTCTTCGGAACAGACGTCCTCCGTGAGATGGGAATAAAATGCCTCCCGGGGTGGAAGTTCCGTCTCGTCAAATTTGTCGAAATCATTGACGTACTCGTAGGGGTAGACGCCCTTGCGACGCAACAGATTCAAATTCTCATCTCTCCCCGAAGAACACTTTTGCTTGGTGGCCACAAGATCTTCGTCGCCAAGTTGAGCTGCAAGGGAGGCCAGGCTGGAGGACAGGAAATTGTAAGAGTCCAGGATTCTAACTTCCACACTTCCTCCTTCTTCGAGAGGGATCCACACTCTCACCGCAATATACTTCTCGCTTGTTCTCGGGATGATGCTGATTCGAGTCGTTATGTTGTAGAGCTCTTTGACGAACAGATGCGTATCGTACTTCTCCGTGTAATGCAGAAACACGGCAACGAAATGCGACTCCTTAATCTTAAGATTGCACGAATTACAGATCGTGCTCAGGAATAATCCATTCTGATGATCATGGTGTACGACCTTGTGATTTTCGGGGGTGAAAGCCTGGTCACACTCCGCGCATCTTGTCGCCGTGTCATGTCTCCGCTGTTGTTCCGTCGTGAGAGCAGGTGGAGAAACGTAAGAGCCTTTCAGGCTGGGTGCAAGTTCTCTTGCGCATTCCGCTATCTTCTTAACAAAATGTTTTGCCGCATCAGGTCCGCAATACAAGATGACATCATTTAATTTTTCTCCGTAGATGGAGAAACTGCAAGGCTCGTGGTGAAAAATTTGGATTGTGCTTGAGGTAGAGGGATCAGGGTTGCAAGACGTCATGGGAACTTGGAAGCTTTCAAAGTCGGCATAAAGGACAGCGGGATGGTGGAGAAGAGCCTGGTGTTTCTGAAATTTCATCTTGGTTCCGGGTTCCGGCATGACATCTTCGGGTTCTGCAGTCACGGAGCCAAAACACTTGTGCTGTTCTTTCGTCTTCTTTCCCACGCGAAAAATTCTCAAACATCGATCGCAAATTTCGATCTTATCGTGATCCTTGCTGATCTGTCTTCCTACTAATCGTGAGAAATTCCGTATCAAACTGTAACGGCCATCTACGAGCAAGAGTCGAATTACATTATTCTGGCTTCTCGCAGGTCTTAACACACGAATGTTGCCGGAATCGTCAACCCCAAACACAGAAATATCGAGATCTTCTTTTTTTTCCTCTCTATAGTTTTTTAAAAATTGATTGATCTTATTCAGGGGCACAGGATAGGAAATTCCTCTCATCATATTCTCATATCCCCCCTCATATCGTTTGTAATTGGACAGGCGTTCGGGGTGTTCATTATTAGCTGGGTGTAATGCGGCGATGACAGACCATAGGAAACTTTTCGCATCATTACTTTGTATGTTCAACACTGCATTTTGCTTTTTTTTTGTTTTTTTGAGCGCTGCGTAACGGTTTGAAATTGCAGACTCGAAGCTGTAACATGTGGCTGCGACCGCAAAGACTCCATCCACTTCCACGCCCTTCAAACTCTTCTTGTTTTTGTCCCAAGTGCTCGAATAGCCGTGTCACAATTTCCTCCAGATCGTCGTGATTGCCTTCGTGTAAGCCTTCACACCCTACGTAAAAGCTGAAAGTGCTTGACTCGGACGAGACAACTTTCTCATACAGCAGGGTCAAGACGAGATGAATTTTAACTGCAACATTAACGATGCAATCCCGTAATTGATCGACTACCATAGATTTCACATTGTCGAGGAAGATGCTCGAGTCACATTTTTCGTCACTTCCAGATTCATACGTCATGATGCGTGCACTTTTATTCAAAGCACCGCCGCCTTCATGTGCATCAATGCGAGATTTCTTTGCCAGAGGGACTACGACATCATGTTCCGGTAGACGACATTTTTTCAAATGCCTAGCAATATTAGGTTCAGAAATTAATTTTCCACAGTTGCGACATGCCACTTTCCCGCAAAGACCGGAGGGACCTGGTTGCGGTTCCATTTTTCCTCTGTTATTTATATATACAGATAAATTTTTTTGGGGGGGTTGGTAGGGGAAAGCACACTGAAACAGAAGGAAAAAAAGTTGAAATAATGCTAGACATTTTTTTTTTTCCTTCCACATATATATATTATTAGCGAGCCCAACTTAAGAGTTCAGTATGGGGCTTATGGCAACAGCGTTGCCCCATGGTGTGCAGTAGAAGAAAGCTCCAGTGCACATCGAGTGTCTGCTGTAGTACACGCAACAACAAAAGTTAATGGTCAACGGGGCTGTTCACTGCCAAACTTTTCCTCTAGAGGCGCCACCCCTGTTTGTCCCTAAATAATTTCATTCGTCATCTGGTTGCCCTAAGCTTTACATTGGAGTGCGATAGGATAGCTATTCAAACGTTATTTTCAACGAAGGTAAGAACTTCTTGTGTAAATCGATAACAAAAATTGTTTAGCAAAGCTTTAGGATTATGTAGCAAGTCATAAATTTCTGAAAATTACGTTGTCCTGAACCTAAGAATTAATATATTAAAGCGCAACGACAGGGTAGCTCAGACGGGCTAAATATAGTATATTTATGCACAAAGAGCACTAAACTAGACGTTATTTTGGTCGTCCCTAGCTGCTATAGGTCTATAATTTAAAAAAAAAAAAATAGATTTCTGCACTACGGTTTTATGTTTCCTCTTGTTGCAACTTGCGAGTATGTGCAATTCAACGGCGAGAGTAGGAATCGGGGAAACTACCTAAATTACAAAAAGAAAATGTATTAAGTGGATAAGCGCATAATATTTATTATTATACACTATGCCCTATCCTATAACTTAATATTAACATATGTTTTCTTTGTATGAAGCAGACATTTCCCCCTCGTATTTTCGTCCTTTTAAGATTATAATTCCTGTAAATAAGAAAATCCTAGAGGTTGCGAGATATGAAACAGAATGTAACATATTTCTTGTAATAACTATTCTTCTCAATAAATGTGTATGTATAAAATAGAGAACTATATTTACTAGCTATGAGGAAAAGTATGATATCACGATAAAAAATAAGTCGGGTATTAATAACAACTAGCTATAAAAAAAGTGCAGTCGCGTGGAATTATTATGTATTATTCTTTACCAGATTCACAAGAATAAAACACTTAAATTGTGAAAATTCAAAGTGACGTAAACAAGTGCTGTGCAAATTTAATGCTATTTTTAGATCCGATATCTTTTCTGTTATTGACGATCGTCTTATTAAAATTCTTAGTTTCACAACACTGATGTTCCGATATAATTTCCGATGTTAAGATGAAATTAAACTTGCAATTTAATGTAATAGCAGCACGTTCAGCATCAAATTCCCCTTATATTTAAATATGGGAGAACAATTGCCTATCAAAAGCGTGGGGTCACAACATGGGTGCTGGCACCTACAATAGTTTGCTTTGACTGGAACATACAAGAATGCATGACTTGGTGGGAAGCTGGTCATTCTTGCAGCTGTTGGTCCACAATAATGACGGTCCGTGGAGGAAGATTTGAAAATAACTGTTTCCGAATATACTTTTTATACGTCTTGCTCTCTATTTTATCACAGTGTTTTTCTTTCCTTTATGCACATAAAGGCGACAACGTTACCACTGCTCTATCGGGGAGGCCTCTTTCACATTTTTCGGTGCACTGTCTCATTTGAAACGGAACAGTGTTCATTATAATACCGGCATACACCAAAGGACCCCGGTCGTCGCATTTTAATTAAGGGATTAGGGTTCCATACCCTGTGGAGGCATTTAAAGGTTCGTATCTCACATAAAACCGTAAGTCCGTCCAGTCCCAATTAACATATCTGTGCAGAAAAGTGAATTTAAAACTCAATTAATCAAAAACTAGAGGTGTGAAATAGATAAAGTTCTGTTGTATTTGTGTAATAGAAAAAAAAGACAGACATTGGAAATATTCAATCTAAAATGCTCTCGCTTTGTGTCCATCAGTTAACGTTATTGCCTTTCAAACAACAAGTTCCGGATTAAATTTACTTAGGTATCTCATAAATCTATTCCCTATTTATGCATTTGCGTCAAACTTTACTATCTGGAAAAGAACTGCTCGATCATTTTATGTTCTTTTAATATAATGCTATCTAACTTTTTATAATAGTTAGTCATCCTTTGGGAAGAGCGAGTGAACCGGGGGTATTCCCGCTAGATCCACCAATGCATACAATATGCCTGTTTTCAGAGAAAAATTCCCCAAAACAAGAAAGCCCACACACAAATAATAAATTTCTTGTCCTGGCCCCAAGACGGAAGCCTATTCACGAACTTTTGCCTGGCCATTCCCCACCCCCTTCCCTCTTCCCAACACGTGTTTGCAGCAAGTGGCAACAGGCGAATGGCTGTTATTTTTGACTCCCCAAATCGCGCTTAACATAAGAAAGGAAAGCACATTTTTTGAATGTTCTGAATTGTAATAGAAGGTATAGAGCATCAAAACCTTACATTTTTTCTCCTTTTTGCATATTTATTATTTTCTCTTCGCATGTTAATAACTTTTGTTTCTGGCAGAATGGGGATGGGGATCTCAAAAGTAAAAAGCCCATAACGGCCCATACTAAACTCTTAACTTGGGCTCCTCTATAGACGCGAACAGTATGTGTGTGTGTGTGTGTGTGTGTGCACTGTTGTAGGAGGTAAAAAATATGCGACATGTAAGTGTGTGTGTCAATTTTTTTATGACTCCTCTTGAATATGTGTGTGTCAGACGCAAAACAAAATATAAATATATCATGAAAAAAATAAAAACTTACCTTTCAAGAGAGATAGAGAGACTTCAAAAAACTTGTAGCTCACTAAAAAAAACTTCCACGATGATATGTATGTATGTATACTGCCAGACAAACAAATTAAAAAATACTGAACTGCCACGATTGACGTTCACCTTTCAAGAGAGATAGAGAGACTTGAAAATAAACTTGTAGCTCACTAAAAAAACTTCCACGATGATATGTATGTATGTATACTGCCAGACAAACAAATTAAAGAATACTGAACTGCCACGATTGACGTTCACTATGATAGGAAGAAAACTGCTACGTTATATAGGAATCCCCACCCCACAGGACCACCCCTCCTTTGGTGGGGTGATGACCTGCAGTCGCTTCGAGGCACGAAGCACGTAGCAGGCCGGCCGGATGATGATATCTCGCTTCTCGCAAGCGGTCATTTTCCGGAGCAGAGTGGGGGGAATTTCCACGCAGGCCGGCGGCTGATGACCTGCAGTCGCTTCGAGGCACGAAGCACGCCGCAGGCCGGCCGGATGATGATATCTCGCTTCTCGCAAGCGATCACCTTCCGGAGCAGAGCGGGGGGGGGGGGGGAATTTCCACGCAGGCCGGCGGCTGATGACCTGCAGTCGCTTCGAGGCTCGAAGCACGCAGTAAACTAAAACACAATAAGCGCTATAGTCAATGTCCTAGCAATAAGAAGCGCCAGCGCGCGCGCGTATGTGTGGCACATCGTTCCCGAGAGAGGTTTACAAAAATCACGATATACAAACATTGGTGTCCCCGAGACTTGGAAGATTACGATAAGGTGCATTCATACTTCAAGAATGAGAAGATGAGAAGATGAGAGGATGAGAGGATGAGAGAATGAGAGGATGAGAAGATGAGAGGATGAGAGGATGAGAGCTCATCTTTCACTCATCACTGCTTTTCTGCGCCGTGAAACATCATCGGCGTAATAAATGAGGCGCGCGCGCGTGTGTGTGGCACATCGTTCCCGAGAGAGGTTTACAAAGGTCACGATATACAAACATTTGACCGGGACTTTTGAGGTTTTGGCGAACGCCAAATGAGTAAAATGAATTTTTGATGTTTTGGTGCCGTTTTCTTCGTTGCGAAACATCGTCAGCGTAATAAATGAGGCGCGCGCGCGTGTGTGTGGCACATCGTTCCCGAGAGAGGTTTACAAAGGTCACGATATACAAACATTGGTGTCCCCGAGACTTGGAAGATTACGATAAGGTGCATAAGATGAGAGGATGAGAGGATGAGAGGATGAGAGGATGAGAAGATGAGAAGATGAGAGGATGAGAGGATGAGAGCTCATCTTTCACTCATCACTGCTTTTCTGCGCCGTGAAACATCATCGGCGTAATAAATGAGGCGCGAAACGGGGAGAGAAAGTGGGTTTTTGAGGTTTTTGAGGTCGTTTGGTCAAGAAATCAAAGTTGTCGTCAAAGGCATATTTACTATCTACTAAGGTTTCTGAACCGAATTTAAATTCATCCGGGATAAAGGTTCCTGGATCGTATTTAAATTCATCTGGGGAAAAATGTTCCTGGACCGTATTTAAATTCATCTGGGGAAAAAGGTTTCTGGACCGAATTTAAATTCATCCGGGATAAAGGTTCCTGGATCGTATTTAAATTCATCTGGGGAAAAATGTTCCTGGACCGAATTTAAATTCATCCGGGATAAAGGTTCCTGGATCGTATTTAAATTCATCTGGGGGAAAATGTTCCTGGACCGTATTTAAATTCATCTGGGGAAAAAGGTTTCTGGACCGAATTTAAATTCATCCGGGATAAAGGTTCATGGATCGTATTTAAATTCATCTGGGGAAAAATGTTCCTGGACCGAATTTAAATTCATCCGGGATAAAGGTTCCTGGATCGTATTTAAATTCATCTGGGGGAAAATGTTCCTGGACCGTATTTAAATTCATCTGGGGAAAAAGGTTTCTGGACCGAATTTAAATTCATCCGGGATAAAGGTTCCTGGATCGTATTTAAATTCATCTGGGGGAAAATGTTCCTGGACCGTATTTAAATTCATCCGGGATAAAGGTTTCTGGACCGAATTTAATTTCATCCGGGATAAAGGTTCCTGGATCGTATTTAAATTCATCTGGGGAAAAATGTTCCTGGACCGTATTTAAATTCATCCGGGATAAAGGTTTCTGGACCGAATTTAAATTCATCCGGGATAAAGGTTCCTGGATCGTATTTAAATTCATCTGGGGAAAAATGTTCCTGGACCGTATTTAAATTCATCTGGGGGAAAAGGTTTCTGGACCGAATTTATATTCATCCGGGATAAAGGTTTCTGGACCGAATTTAAATTCAGTCTGAAAAAAGGTTCCTGGACCGTATTTGAATTGATCTGGTAAAAAGTTTCCTGGACCGAATTAAAATACTTTACAGATAAAAAAGTTATTTACGGTCCAGAACCCATTTGCGCTTATTGATTTTGTCTCCTGGACCGGAATTGAATTTATTTAAAATTCCTGGACCTTTAACAATCCTGCTTTCTGCCCTCCCTAATTTTCTCAAGAAGGTCAAATTTGGATCCTGTGCTAAGAACTGACGAATTTGTGCAATGAGGAAATAGAAATGAAATGTGTTCTACTAGTTTCTACAACTGGAACACCAAATATTAAATGGTTGAGAAAAAGTAAGCGAAGTAGTGGCGTAATTTCCTGCCATGTTGATGCTGTGCTGAAATTTACAACACGCTTACTCCCGTTTGATACACTGGATACTTTCATTCTTCCAAGCATGGGCGTATTTAAGGGGGGGGGGTTTACACGGGTCCAACTCCCCCCCCCCTTTTTGGTTCAGTAAAATTACAAAATTACCTGTTTTATCCGCTTGTTCATAAAAATGTCTTCGGACTTATTTTATTTTCCTAAATTCGAGACGTATAGGACGAGATATGGATGGGAAGGAAATTACGTGATTCCACTCACCAGACGGGACTGCAGACCAAATGCCTGCAATTTCCTGAAAGTTTCGGAATTTCTAAGACTGTCAAACCAGTTACCGTTTTTTCCCCTTGAGTCTTGGATTCCGTGGACGAGACGCACGTGGAGGAAGCGCACAAGGGAAGTTCGGTGGGCGAAGCGCACAAAGGGAATTAGGTTGTTTACATCTACAGAGATAACTTTTATTTTTCTGTAGAACAGTACAACAAACTTGTACAAGCGGCCTGTTGGCCTTGTCAATTGGCATGCTATAGACTTAAAATTATGGCACCATATTTAAAAATGTATGTACAATATGGCGTTTTTCGATTGTATACCGCAGGACGGGCTATGCCCGTCGTTCGTACACATTGACTTTAAGTGCACTGCGGGCTCTCCAGAAATATCGCTGCAATACCCCAACGACAACTTTAGATTTAAACTTGCTGCCCACCGTGTATAATAATAATAAAAAACTAAAGATTAATCACACTTCCCTTTTGAGCTGTTTAGATCACCATCCGTACGCCAAACCGTCGCGATTAACCCAAACGGTCGACAGTGACGTTTGTTTTCGCCACACTTTTAGTTCAATCAGCACTTGCTATTCGCTAGTGAATGTACGTTTCTTACAATCTACATATTATTGAGAAGGCAGGTCTTGCAGAATATACTATTTCAAAAATGTCAATTTTTAACAATGAATCGTGCAATTTATTGCGTATATCATCAACAGGACATCTTATAAAGCATGCAAAGATTAACAATTTAAATCTATTTATACAGAACGAGACAAACGCCCAATGCGTCAAACAACGCTTGTTAACTAACCACACGTTCTGCGTGTATTCTTACGAAACATTCATAATTAACTTCGCACCAATCACAGATCAGAAATTTATACATTTGTATGTTTAACAACGAACATTAACTGCTACTACCACATAAACCACGAAGCTTTCCATACTCTCCACTACACGATACATCTACACACTATCTGCCTTTTGTTTGGCAAGAAACATTTAAATGTACACTAATTCTTTATACCGATTCTAGCCTTCTTAATGCTACTGTTAGGGGGTAACGTGGGTAAATGATTCTACTAGAATTAAAAGGGGTTTTCTCAAGTAGTATCCGTTATTTTTCAAGTATGCCCGATTAGTAACAATTTTCCGTATTACGAAGCGAGGCTTCAATTATCGCGCAAACGTGGCACTATTTGATTCTCGAACACGACCTGCGTGTCCGTTACTTTTGCCTACACGTGCTCGGCGGTTATTTAACCACGTGCACCTGGCTTCTAACAAGAATATGTACTGCACAAAGGATCAAAAGGCGTGATTTAGATTTTTAGTTCACATTGTTCTATTTGAGCGAGTTCATTTGTACAGAAACTGTTATTGGTTCACTTTTGTTCGTGAGGCAAAGGGGAAGGTCAAAAATGAATCGTCGCGTTAATGCTGGGTTGAACAGAATATAAAGTGCAGCAATTGTCTGATACATGGCCACATATAATTTGATCGAAATCTTGAATACGATCGTCGTTGTAATAAACCTTAACATGTTTCAAGTAACGAATTAATTCTGTAGGGGGTACCCCTCCGAAAGAATCGAAAATAAAAGCATTCTCATTTTGTTTATAATAGCATATCCAGTGAGTACCAACGTTTTCGGACTTATCCAAATTGACCACGCCACATTCTCGAGAGTGGGGACTACCTTTAGGGAGAGAATCAGACATGAAAACCCCCCTGAAGTGTTTAATTTTAAATATTTTAACTAAAGATTCAATGTCTTGGTTCATGAGTGCTTTTTCTTTTTTTTTAATTTTCTGAGTGCTCTGGACTTCACACCGCTGCCTAATTTTTTCTCCATAGTAAGATTATGACGCTTCTGCTCTTCTAGTTCTGCCTTATTCTTTTTTGAATCAATTACAGTTTTGGCTATAGCAGCACTGCCCCCGGCTAGGCTCCCAACTGGCCCCAAAGCTGCCAGGATAGCTGGAATGCTGAATATGAATCCACCACTATGTGTTTTCTTTCTTGTATTTTGCAATCTTTTTAATTGTGGCGTACTGAGTAATAATTTCATTCCATTTCCTTTAGCTATACATTGTTTCTTCTTTTCTTGTTGTTTTTAGTTAAAATTGAATTTATTTTTAAATTTTTAAAATTGTGATATGGTATTTGGTACACAACTCCTTTTGGCTTCATGTTGTTGTTGTTATTTATTATTATTATTTTTCAAGGTATTTATATTATATATTTATTTATTACAAACCCCACCCTAATTTTTGTTTTGTATTCATAGCAATAGTTGTACCCAATGCTGTTATTCGTTCACCTAAAGAAGCATCTTTGCTGGTTAATCTTCCAAATGCAGTCTCTTCTAATTTTTGATCAGCCACATGACGATCATCCAGATTTTTGTGTGTGTTGTATGCAATGTCATGTTCTTTACAAGCTGCATCGAGAGGATTAATACCCCTGTCTCCTCTTTCTAACCTTTTTTCAAGTTTTGTCCCCGAACCACAGTATTGGTAACCAGGTACTTGTAATTCGAATGGAAGTTTATTAATAATATCATTCACCAAACTTCGACCCTCTGATATATTCCAGAATTTAGGAGGTAAAGTATTGATAATTTTGATTAACTATCCTATACCTTTGGGATTTGAGTTTGTGTTCGTCTTGTGTAGTAATTGTGCTGTCTAATGTGTTTGTGTTTGTCTTGTGTAGTAGTTCCTCCATTCATATTGGGGGTTAGGCGTAGAGCTGACAACTCTACACAGTAAAAAGACATGTCAAGAAACAGCAATATAAGGCCATGGATGTTCCCAAGGTAAAATATTCCGGAGGTAAAATAGTCCCCCGTTCGGATCCGGGTGGGGACTACTTTGGGAGGTCCCTGGACTGAGGATAAGATCTACATTAGGAATAAGGATATTAAATTAGGCACCTGGAATGTTCTGAGCCTTTACCGG
The DNA here is from genome assembly GCF_977018435.1 of Lepisma saccharinum. Taxonomy (NCBI): domain Eukaryota; kingdom Metazoa; phylum Arthropoda; class Insecta; order Zygentoma; family Lepismatidae; genus Lepisma; species Lepisma saccharinum. Next base: position 23,444 of record NW_028143648.1, read on the forward strand.
CCTGAGGCATTTCAGGGTACAGTTAATGAGATAGTTAAGTATAAATTAGATGTAGTAGCTGTCCAGGAAGTTAGGTGGCCAGGAGAAGGGAATTGTAAAACTAAAAATTATACTTTTTTCTATGGTGGTACTGAAAATCATAATTTTGGAACAGGCTTTTTCATAAATAATAGAATTATCTCGGCTCTTAAAACAGTAGAATTTATTAATGATAGGATATCATATGCAGTTTTACAGGGTAGGTGGTGTAAAATTATTTTAATAAACATACATGCACCAACGAAAAGATAAAGATGATAATACGAAAGATGATTTTTATGCAGAGTTAGAACAGGTATTTGATAAATTTTCTCAGTATGATATGAAAATTCTGTTAGGTGACTGTAATGCACAGATTGGCAAAGAAGAGACATTTAAACCCACGATTGGTAAAGAAAGTCTTCATGAATTAAGTAATGATAATGGTATAAGATTAATTACTTTTGCAACCTTAAAGAATTTAATTGTGAAAAGTACCACTTTTAAACATAAAGATATCCATAAATATACCTGGTCTTCTCCAGATGGTAAAACTCATAATCAGATAGATCATATTCTCATTGACAAGAGAAGGCATACTAGTATAATTGACGTTCGTACACATAGAGGTGCTGACTGTGCCAGTGACCATTATTTAGTAATTGCTAAATTAAGAGAAAGACTCTCAGTGATAAATCATAAGCAACAAAATCTAAAAGTTCTAAAATTTGATACAGGAAAGTTTACTGATGAAAGAATTAAGAAAGATTACCAAATTAAACTGTCAAATAGATTTGATGTTTTGCAGGATTTAAATGATGATGAAAATATAAATGAAACAGAATTGGGAGCACATACGTAATGCACTAGAATCAGCAGCTAAAGAAAGTATAGGATACCATAAACCGAGAAAAAGTAAGCCATGGTTTGATAATGAATGTCATAATCTAATAGAAATAAGAAATCAGGCTAGACTTAGGTGGTTAAATAACTCTGATGATACAAATCTAAACAATTATAATAGAATAAAGCGAGAAGTTAACCGCACGTTTAGAAGTAAAAGAAGAGATTACTTGAAAAGCAAAATTAACGAAATTGAAACAAACAGCAAAAATAAAAATATCAGAGATTTATATAAAGGTGTAAATGAGTTTAGAAAGGGGTGGCAACCTAAAGTAAACTTGATAAAAGATAAAGACGGTGATTTTCTAGCAGACCCAAGCGATATTCTAAATAGATGGAAGAACTACTTTAATGACCTTTTAAATGTCCATGTAGGAGATAAATCAGAAGTAAATGAAGTCCACACAGCAGAACCTTTAGTTCCAGAACCTAACTTGACTGAAGTTAAAGATGCTATTAAAAGGCTATTAAAATTTTTCACATCAGACAAACACTTGAAAAAAAGTGGGAATATAATCAAAATGTCCCTCAGCTATTCATTGATTTCAAAAAAGCATATGATTCGGTCAAAAGAGATAAATTATATAATATATTAGTAGAATTTGGAATACCTAAGATGCTTGTTAGTATGATAAAAATATGCACCAGTGAAACAGAAAGTAAAATTCGTGTGGGTATTAATATGTCTGACAAATTTACAATTCATGATGGGTTAAAACAAGGAGATGCATTATCTCCATTGCTCTTTAATTTTGCCTTAGAATATGCTGTTAGGAAGGTAAAAGAAACTAAAGAAGGACTAAAATTAAATGGTGTGACTCAATTGTTAGCATATGCAGATGATGTAGACTTACTGGCGGATGATGTGAATACAATTAAGAATAATGCTAAAATATTTTTCAAAACTGCTAAAGAGATAGGTTTGGAAGTTAACAAAGAGAAAACTAAATATATGCTTACAGGCCGAAACCAAGTGTTAGGTAATAATCAAAATCTAATTATTGATAACAACTAGTTTGAACCAGTTTCCAAATTCAAATACTTAGGAGTAATATTAACAAATGAAAATTATATTAAAGAGGAAATAAAAAGTAGGCTTAATTCAGGAAATGCATGTTACTTCTCTCTTCATAAACTTTTGTCTTCTCGTTTAATATCTAAGAAACTAAAAGTTAAAATATACAAAACAGTAATTTTGCCTGTAGTATTATATGGATGTGAAACTTGGTCCCTTACATTGAAAGAGGAACATAAATTGGGAGTATTTGAAAATAAGATCCTTAGGAAAATCTTTGGACCTAAAAGGGATGAGGAGACAGGTGAGTGGAGAAGGTTACATAATTTAGAACTACATAATTTATATTCATGTCCAGATATTATTAGAATAATTAAATCAAGAAGACTTAGGTGGGCAGGCCATGTGGCACGAATGGGAGAGGAAAGAGGAGTTTACAGGATTCTTGTTGGGAAACCTGATGGTAAGAGACCTGTAGGAAGGCCAAGACGAAGATGGAGGGACAACGTTGAGATGGACCTAAAGGAAATCGGTAGGGATGGAAAAGAGTATATAGATCTTGCTCAAGATAGGGAAAGATGGAAGGCCTGTGTTGCTGCAGCCATGAACCTTCGGGTTTAAGAAGGCTAGAGAGTTAGTTAGTTAGTTAGAGTCTTCGATTCCGTGGACGAGACGCACGCAGGGGAAGCGCACAAGGGAAGTTCGGTGGGCGAAGCGCACAAAGGGAATTAGGTTGTTTACATCTACAGAGATAACTTTTATTTTTCTGTAGAACAGTACAACAAACTTGTACAAGCGGCCTGTTGGCCTTGTCAATTGGCATGCTATAGAGTTAAAATTATGGCACCATATTTAAAAATGTATATACAATATGGCGTTTTTCGTGTCGTGTCGTGTCGCACAATGTGTCATAAGTAATTACACAATGACATCATTTACAGAGATAACGCTTATTCTAGCTTCGTAATATACTCCTGTGTACGTAAGCATTTCTGCAAATCTCCTTCCAAGTACGTATTCAGAACACTCCTTATTCGTTGGTCAACTGTTATGTACATCTTTTTCCTTTTTGCAGACCCAACTCCATCGCCGTGACTTGTACATTGGTTTCTTCGGCGTCTTGTTTTAATTTTTGAATGAGGAAGTATACATTTGGATGTGGATTACGAACTGCTGTGTTCAATTTGCTGTTTCAGCCCTCAACTTGATTGTTTGTTCGGTGCCTTTTTCCACACACATTCCACATTGCTACTGGTATAGAAGTATTGTCCATCCATTGCTGCACGAAGTAGTCCAGGAAGGCTTGCAATTCTTCGTCAGGAGGTGCGTTTGCCATTATCAATACACTGTAAAAACAACTTAGTCAAAATCGAGCAAAATTTAGTCACTTTTGACTAAATCCAGTACTGAAACTATCACCGACCCGATTTGCGTCAAAAGTGACTACATGCATTTAGTCATTTCATTTCAGTGTGTTATATAGTCAAAAGTGAGAAATCAATTTATTTATTTTTTGACTAATGTAGTCAAAATTGAATAATTACTGCTTCTCAAGGCTGAAGTGGATTTATTCCTTTTTTGACTAAAATTTAGTCAAAATTGAATAATTACTGTTTCTCAAGGCTGAGGTCAATGTATTCATTTTTTGACTAAAATTTGGTCAAAATGGAATAATTACTACTTCTCAAAGATGAGGTGGATTTACTCATTTTGTGACTAAAATTTAGTCAAAATTGAATAATTACTGCTTCTCAAGGCTGAGGTGGATTTATTCATTTTTTGACTAAAATTTAGTCAAAATTGAATAATTACTGTTTCTCAAGGCTGAGGTCAATTTATTCATTTTTTGACTAAAATTTAGTCAAAATGGAACAGTTACTACGTCTCAAAGATGAGGTGGATTTATTAATTTTTTGACTAAAATTTAGTCAAAATTGAATAATTGCTGCTTCTCAAGGCTGAGGTGGATTTATTCATTTCTTGACTAAAATTTAGTCAAAATTGAATAATTACTGCTTCTCAAGGCTGAAGTGGATTTATTCATTTCTGGACTAAAATTTAATCAAAATTGAATAATTACTGCTTCTCAAGGCTGTCAGTTTATTAATTTTTGATTCAAATTTGGTCAAAATTGAATAAGTATTGCTTCTCAAGCTTGAGGTAGAATTTAGTCAAAATTAAAGAGAAACTACTATCCAAGATTAAAATAAATTTGTCACTTTTCAAGTTACCTGTATTTGAGACCAGTTGCTTGAGAAATGACAAATTTATTTCAAGATTGTGACTAAAGCTGGATAAAAATGGTTCCTGGACAACTTTGCAGTAATTGAAAATAAATTATCTTACCTCAGATAGATATACATGTAGAAGAAGCATGTGCAAAGAATATAAAGTAGTTTCCTCAATTTAACACAGAATGAACAAGCATTACACGATCAATTGGAAATATATGCATTTGTGAATAAAAAAGTCAAGTGTCTCAAATTCTTTACGAACTACATTCTATGACAGTAAAAATTCTGCATAAATATTCTGAAAATTTAATTCATAAAAGAAGATAGGTTGGCTTCAAATTGGCTAACTGGTCAGTGGTATGTGCCAAAAGAGCTGTGAGGTCTCAAGTTTGTTTGAACCCTGTAGAAGACATGGATGCATGGTACATGCCTCATACATTTCATCAATCCAACATTCATTCTCATCTAGCTTAACCCAAGAGGCATTTGGTAGGTTAGGTACAACAAATACATGTTCTTGAAGCACATACCTTAGAAAAATGACCAAAATCATTCCCAATAGGGGCAAATAAATTATCCACCACACACACAAAGAAGAGAATCACTGCTCATACAGACACCACCATTGTTTATGACTTAAAAATAACAAACTGGGTGTATTTTGGAAATATTCTTGGAATTAAAAATTACATTAAAGTCATTACGTAAATAACTGAAGGATTGGAAGAGAAAACTGTGAATCAAAACAAATGGGCAATTCATTTTGGAATTTATTTATTGGAACTCTCACATAACAATACCAAACCACAAATTCTCAATTCAAACATGAGACTGAACAAAAAATATGTTATTTTTAATATGTTCTATGCCCAGCTACAATATGTTTCATTTTATAGTTGCAAAATGGTTCAAACATTAAAAACAAACACTGTGACATGAAGGAAGTTGAAAATTACCTTATGGATAAAAAGTATGTTTTCCTACAAATAGGTAGGCCACATTTAAATAACTCAAGAAGTTGCTTGTGTTTAAATATCTATGTAGGCTAAAGTATAAAGATAAATAAAAATAAGGAAAAATAAAACCAAATCATTAAAATGAAAAAACAGACTAAAATAGCATTGTAAAAGTAGGCAAAGAAAATCAATATTTTTTTATACTATGAAAAAAAACTGAAAAAATATTGGCCTGCAACTAGTTCAAACAAGCAAATATTTTGAATATATTATTTTATGAAAATGTTAACACTTTCTTTGTGACTTTCACTGGTCCTGCTGTAGTGCTGACCTGGACTTATGAGCCTACTCCCTGCTGTGAACATCATTATGATACTTCCCTATACTCAATTTCATTTGTAGCCTTTAGCAGGCCAGGCTATATAAGGCGTTTACTGTATTTAGATTGTTTTTAATTTTTTATCAGATTTTCTTGCCATAAACTTCAGCGGTAGAATCAGAGGCCTACACTTTTTTAGCCCTAAACTCCAAGCCATTATATTATTGAATCACTGATTTCTTTGTTGATCGCATAGATGCTGTTATACTATAACAATTAAAGAATTACTATCATTAATAAAAAACAAAACAAGAACCAATGATTGAATGAATGTACACATATTTTATCATTCACTAAACTTCAAAAAATTATATTAATGTCTATATAGTTTATATAGTAACTATAATAATTACAAAAATTACCAACCACTTGTACACTGTCACTGCCATGCGCAAAAGGGTCCACCAGTTGAATTTTTCCTCCTATGCAAGTTACTTTATGACATTATGAACAAAGATAATACATAAACATTGGGAACACCTTAGGGAACAGTATGATTTATTTTCAACTTTTACTAAAAATACTCGCATTATAAAAAATAGAAAAACAAGAAGTGGTGGGTCTAGGCACGCACCCACAGGGAGAGCGATTGAGGCATTCACCCCTCCGAATTGCCAGGTTTTTGTATATTATTATTCCTAATATTTTTTGAAGACCAAAATGTTCTGTGTTTCATCACAAAGTTTAAACCTACTATATGCTCATGACAGACTAATAGAAACTGGATCCACAGTTTAAATTTGGATCCAAACCACTGTGGAATGTTCCTTAATAGGTGACCCCTTGAGAAAATAGGTTTTTGTTTTCATTGGTTATTCACATTACTTCTCATGTCTGATCATTCAGTTCACAATGGCAATGGGAAGAATTATAAAAGGGTCCTAGGTTCGATACCTGGTGTAGGAATATTTTGATTTGGATTCTACAGTAGTTTCAACTTCAACTCCAGTCCCTATAAGCATATTTGTGCATAAAGTGGACTTAAAGCAAACAGCAATTTCAATAATAATTCTTCCCTGCCATGGACTCTTTATTTTTGCAAAACAATATGCTAATCACTAGACCATGGAAGTCTGCTTGGTTCCTGTCCACAGTAGTCTATATTATTTATGTAAAACAGTGCAAGTGTTGTTAGAACTTATTCTCGGTCAGATGAGGTACCCGACTGAAATTTGCCCCTCGAACTGTAACTTCTCCGCCACTGGGTGGGCCTGGCAGACTTCCCCCCACCCTCAGGTAAGCTAGATGCAAGCTGTGTGGAAGGAATTTTATGACTATGAATAACCATTCATTGATGCTACACACTGGTTTCTATAACAAAATGAATGCCTATCCAAAGTACGAGGATATATTATTACTTTACCTTGCTACATTTTTCAGATGTTAAAAACTGAAGAAAATACATGTAACATGGTGATCCACATACACTACCTCACCCTAATAAATGTTCCACAGCAAAATCAAATCTAAGACACACCTGTAATCACTTGTTCAAAGATTTACCTCCACAAAAGATGCAGCAAAGTGGCTATATGATAGCGACTTACATCATTTCAATATTTCAAACAAAAAAGTAGCTGGCAATCACCTTAAGATCATTCTTATTATTCATTCAGTTTCATCCCAACACATGTCATCTTCAGGTGACTGGATAAGACCATTTTATTTAAACCTACGATTTTTCAGACATTTCCATCCTGAAAAACAAAAACATACCATATGAAGAGACATTTAGTGAATATTAAAATTGAAAAACATGTGTATACAAATATATTGCAAATTATCATGATAAGAGAGCATTTGACATACATTTCTAAAGGATTACAGCAATAAAATATCCAATAAGAACATGGTCAAGATCTCCTGTAAATGAGACCTTTTCTCAACTTTGCTGCTATTTACCACAGAAAGAGCAAAACCTGAAATAAAATGAAGCTGATTTATATTGCTCATAAAAATAATACTTTCATTAACATCTAACATGTATAATAATTGCCACAAAACAAAAATGTGTTTCTCTCTTACTTTTGAAGAATACAGTATCCTAAATAAGAAACCCACAATTCCTGAATATAAGACAGTGTACAAATTTTTTTTATAATCCCCGGTTATACACTGCAGTAGATATACTGTATATGGTACTTCAATTCAGCAATACAAGTTTTTCAAACCTTTTTTACTCACAATATATAAATATAATGATTTTTGACACTGAGTTTTAAAACATGCAAGACTGTTTAGCAGACTTTTGAAAACCATGAAACACATTCGTTTTAGGTTTCTATCAAACTATTATAATTTAACAAACTATTTATACACCATATAGGCCTATACTGTATACATACATTATATATGTATGTATGTATGTGTGTGTGTGTGTGTGTGTGTATATATATATATATATATATATATATATATATAGTCTTGAAAGAAAAGGAGCAAGGGCCTCCTCGGTGGCGCATGGTAGCATCGTCGCCTTGTAATCAAGGGGTTCCGGGTTCGATACCCGGTGAATGCTCATAGTGGTTCGGATCCCACTTTACACTGTAGAACCAGTCCCGATTAGCCTTACTGCGTATAAAGTGGACTTAAAACACAAACTCAATCAATACATAAATTGGAAAGGAACATCATTTTATTCTGTAGCCCCCAACAGTCTACGGATATGCTCTCGCAAAATACACAGCCATTATTCGGGAAACTAAATGCAGAATGAACTCATTAGCTTATTGGCTGATACACCAAGAACAATGTTATTAGTCTATAGATTTGTAAATTTGCTGGAAAAAAATTGAGAAGTAGATTAAACCCTTTTCCGTGGGTTTAGATATAAAGTGCTGGAACCAGGTTTACAAGTATTGACAACAGTGCAAATATGAAATGTGTGCGTAATGAGTTCAAGCTAGGCATCTCATATATACAGTTTATACCGGAATCGAATCCGGTATCTCTTAGTTCAAGACGACCGCGTTAAGCACGATTCTGTAGGACGGGCCCGAGTCTTCTATGGCATCTGATTGTTCACTTGGAGAATGATGACGAAAATAAATTTTATGCACACGTCTAATTTCTTAAAATTAATCTTATTTGTGTGTGGAAAACTGAATATATGATGGCGCTCGATAAAACAAAGTTCCCACACGCTCAAATTATTACGCTCTCGTCTTTGGTTCGGCAGGTTCAACAACCTACCCGGGTTCGATTCCCGATGGAGGCACATAGTTGTTCGGATCTCACTTTAAACTGTAGGTCCAGTCCCGATTAGCTTTTATGTGCATAAAGTGGACTTAAAACACCAGTTCAATTAATGAATCAATCGAAAGGTTCAAGGTTCGATCCCTGATGGTCAGGCCGGTAGCCAGATTTTGATTTTGGAAGGGGCTTATCCCTTATCGGAAGCCGCCATCTAAAGACGAAAAGGTTGGGGGGAGGAGTAAATGCTCTGAAGATGAATTTCTTGGTATATTGCAACTTACTATATGCAAGATGTTTAATCCTGTTAATGAAGTAAATTTAATTACCACTACTCATTATTAAAATCAGATATTTGTGGGATTTCGGGAAAGGACTGCAGCCCCCGAGCCCCTTCCCTGGGTACGTGCCTGCTTGTATTAGTTCCAAAATTTCTGTGCTGTTCCAACATCGTGAGGACATTTTGGGAAGTACTTGAAAGCGATATGGAAGCAAATTCTGCTCTCGAAACTATGGGACTCGATGTGATGACCACGCGCAACCGAATGAAATAACTCTTCGCAGGCCTTGTCCCTCAATATTAATATTACTGACTAATTGTAAGTTTTTCTCGGCCTCCATGATGACGCAGTGGTAGCGTCGCCGCCTTGTAATCAAATGGGTCCTGGGTTCGATACCCGGTGGAGGTACATAGTGGTTCGGATCCCCGATTAGCCTTACTGTGCATACAGTGGACTTAAAACACTTAAATAATTGGAAGGTTTTAGAAGAACTAAACATGGTTTTTTATGCATCGTACAACTTTGCTTCTTTTCACCCTACTTTTACAGTTTTTCTTCCTAAGAATTCCACTGAGCATAACACGCTACGAAACTAGAAGTCCAAGGTTCGGACATTGGACAGGTGTGGTTGTATCATGTCTGTCCCATCACCATTCCTTCAGTCCTTCGGATCATCATTCATCCTCATCGTCGCATTTAACCCAAGAGGTAGAAAAGCGGCGTAGTATAGAAATATATGAATGATTGATTTGGTTTATTTTACTTCGCTTTTCTGACACTTTTTTTGCTAATCGTGAAGATGAAGATGACAATGAGTGATGTGGAATTGATGAGAGGACCATCATAAAGAACACACACGCTCAGTCCGGGATTCGAACCCAGAACCCCTGGCATCGTAATGCATCTTGTTAACCACTGCACAACAAATAGAAACAGAAAATGCTTGATTTGCTTCTCCATAACTCATGATTATATTATAAGTATTATTCGCTGTATGACTAGGGATATTTGTATGTCTAGCCAACCTTCCCACCTAAGCAGCAGCAGCTTCCGCATTTGCAGGTGGAGGCTAAATGAAGAAAAATCACAGAAAGTCAGAAAGATATACAAATTTTGTAACATAATACTTATAGAGCATGCAGACGGCTGTAAAAATAATTGCTACATACCTACTTTCCTTCCTTAATTGAAACGTGGGTTATTCTTCATTATACGTGAGATCAACCACCCTGGGAATCGAACCCAGGATCTTGTGTGGTAGTCAGACTCTCTTTTGGAATGCTAATATGTTGGATATTTGGTCGATCAGTCGATCCTGATCCATTGTTTCCAGAGGAGGACAATCTGGCAGCTTCTCATTCGACATTTCACTCGCGATGTAGGAAAACGAGATCACAAACACTTCTCGATTGTATCTTCTCTCGTTTACAGAAGTTTACCACCGCTCGGACCACAAATCCTACTTCAAACTATCTGACAGATATCAATTGTTCACCAAATCAACAGATGAACCGACCGCTTCGATGTTTCTCCGAATTTTCAGAAAGGGGCATTTCCCTTCCTTTACAGGGCAGGTCATTAGCAGGAGGGTTGAGTGTATGTGAGAAGAACCGCTATTTCATTTATTCCCGCGCCGAAAAAGGGACAAGCAATAGAATTCTGTTCTTGGAATTTGAAACGCATGGAGATATCTTGTTTGAACCATAAAATAATTAACCCAGTAGCTAAATCTTCCTGTTTGTGTCGTCCTTTCGGCGCCCATGGAGACAGTGCAGGGCCAGATGAAGAGAAAGTGCGGGTTTTGGGGGGAACCTGGATCTGGTGTGCAGCAGGGAGGAAAAGTGCATTTTCAATAGGTCTCAGACTTCCCTGACCGGAGCGGACCACCAAACCATTAACTGCATCCCCTCCCAATACATCTCTTTGTGTTCAACAAGCAAGAAACAGGGAAACAAGAAAGAAATGCCTTGCTTGGGTTCGTGCTACTGAAAATTGAAGAAGTGTTTCAAACTACAAGCAAAATTTACTGAAGAATTATTTTGCAATATTTGTCATCAAAGTAAAATTTCCAGCAAATACAGAACAGTTTCCCGGGGCCACGTGGAAGTTTGCCGGGGTCAGTGCCCCCCGTGCTCCCCCCCTAACGACGTCCCTGCTTCCGATGCAATTTAATCTACAACACACTACTCAGCATAACTTGCATTGCTATCTCATTATGAGGGACATAAACACTCAGTTTTATTTGACCCTATCAAAGCATAATTCACATCTAAGTGATTCACAAATCAATCATATTCAGTATTATTCAATTCACCTATTGTAACTCCCCCATGGAGCCACATAATTGTTCTGATTCCACGTTATCTCTGGATTTGATTCCCAGCAGGACACAGTGCTGTAAATTGGGCTTGACCAGTCCCAATTAGCCTCTCTCTGCATAAAGTGTGCTTAAAATCATTGTTCATTGAACTTTTGTCAACATAGATAAAGACAAAAACAATGCATTTGTAGTTTGATATTGAAAGTAAAAATGTTATTGCACACATCTTCATGTTTTAGAGTACTGTCAATAAATTCCATGACTCTAGACTACAATTCCTTCCAAGTCACACCTTTTCTCAATTGTCAGTTTCACTAACATATTCCAATTTTGTTTATTAGCATGCATTTTCTGTAGAATGCGTGAAGCATAATAATTGAGACTGAAACTGAACTTACCCATCTAATCTTGACTGCTTAGTTCTCTTGCCTCAAAAACACATGCACACACAGCTTTTAAAATGCAATTCTGCTGGAGGATTTTGAAAGTGCATAAATGTAACCCATTAATTTTTCAATTCAATATTTCTCATTTCTAAACCATGAAACATTTCCATCTGACAAAGAAGAAAAAGAAACATATATTAACAGAAAATAAAGAAAGTCAAAACTAAATAATCTTAGAGATTCCTAAACGTGCACGACATGGTATGTCGGAGCTCTGCAAGACCTGTCAGTTGACTTCCATTGTGCGACATGTGGTGTGCACGTAGATTTCCAGTGACATTGTTATGTAGCTTTCCCAATTGGATTCAGCTATTTCTTTTCAAGTAGCTCTTAATTGTCCTCACAATGCTGACACTAACAAACTATCTTGGGGGGGGGGCTCTAATGGAAATTGAATTGGGGGGGTCAAGGTAAGTGTTCAGTGAAGCTACAAAACTGACTTTCAGTAATAGGATAATCACGCTGTCGTAATTATATACTTTACGAGTATTATGACGAGATGTGAGTGTCTCTTGATGGTCTTGGTGGGGAGAGGGGATGAACACTGTTGGAAGTGACGACTGTTACACAAAATATGAGGGATAAGTTTTATGTGAGAGCACTCACTTAAATGTAATACGATGGATAGAGAGTTGGATGGAAGCCAGAAAAAAAAACGCAAGATATATTTCATAAGATACCCAGCTAGCTATCAGTAACCAACAAAGTGATTTTCAAATACATATTAATCTTCCCATGATTAACGAACCTTATTTATTCTCACCACACAATGAGTAAATTATTTGGAGATTCATCCCACTACCCGGAATAATATTTTCTGGTTCTCCCACTTCTGAATTTTGTTAGCAAGATATCCCACATTACTTTTACGAGACGAGACGAGACAAAACGAGACGAGACGAGACGGGACGAGACAGAAGCCTTCGAGACGAGACACGGGACGGGACAAACGAATATTTCCGAGACGAGATACGAGACGGGACAGCACTTTTACGAGACGGGACGAGACAGACCAATGTAACCAAACCAATGCAACACTAATCTCTAAGTATATGTACTTAGTGAATTCGATTGGGTGGGCGCTTGCCCACCCGTGCCCACCTCTGTCGCCGTCTCTGCCCTGTTCATATTTGTCACGTGTGTTGGCGAATTATGTGTTACAGAATCTTCTTTAGTTCTTTAAGACCAGTATAATATTGTAGTGGGTCTCTTTTATAATTTAACCTGATCGTGTTGTATAAGTAAAGCTATCTGAAATCAAATTCCACACAATCATCAACTCTTCTGCAACACAAGAAGATCTTGACGTTCAGGGTAGTACATAACCTTTCTCCAGAGAAATTATGCGTGACGTATGCATGATTTTCACCAAATTTGTTTCAAATTATTTACATAATTTGAGCAACGAGACAAAATTGGTAAACCACCGAGAGAATTGAATATGTAACGAGTATTTAGTTAAATATTTAGCAGTGCTGTTGGATTCCAGAAAAAAAAAACCATTTCACTTCTGGCGGAAATCATGCCCTTTGAGGTTCCAAAGGTACATTCATTTCCTAATATGAAACGCCCGAGACCCACAATAATGGTTATATTGAAGTCAAGAGGTCAAAAATTAGATTACATTCAAAAAGTTTCCAATGTGTTCTGCAAGTTGTACAATCACGGATACTTCTGTTTTGTAACAATTTGAATGAAAGCAAATGGGTTTGTCACAACCCTTAAGTGTCCATGACTAAACGTAATATGCCGAAACCGATAAATGGATTTTGAAACATTTTTACCGGACGAAAATCAGCCTTTTCCGCTAGAAATCTCTCTCTGTCTTTCTGTCTTCCCTCCTCCTCTCTCTCTCTCTCTCTCTCTCTCCCCTTCTCCCTCCCTCTCTCTCCTATGTTTCTCGGCCTCACCCTTTTCTCTCTCTCTCCTTCCCTTATCTGGCTCATTTTTCTTTATATCCTCTTCCTCTCCTTCCACTTCCCATTCTCTCTTCCTTCCTTCCATCTTTTCTCTCTTCCTCTCTCCTTCATTTCTTCTCTGCTTTATTTCGTTCTTTGTCTCTCTCTCTGTCTCTCCAGTCTTTCTCTTTCACCCACGTCGCAAATTCTCGTCTCTAATGGTGCAATCTTTCTGAGCTTACCCCCTATTCATCATACAAATCATATCATCTCTATTTACGTCGATGGATCAGAAAAAAAGGCTACAACAACGAATCAAAGCAATACAGTGTGACCTGGTATGAATTGATGATGTATTCTAAGAAGGCTTTAAACACATTATTTTTCCACGTAATCGCCAAGGCGATTGAGACATTTATCAGACCGCTGGAGAAACTTGTTGATCCCTTCTTGGTAGAAACCATGTCCCCGCTCATTGAACCACTTCGTGGCAGCTGCCTGGACGTCATCGTCGGACGAGAACCGTGTTCCAGACCGCTTTCAGCTGGGGAAAAAGGAAAAAGTCACTGGGGGCCAAGTCCGGGTTGTATGGGGGATGGTTCCACACTTCCTACCTGAAACGTTGCAGCGACTGTTGAGTCCGCGTGGGCTTTTGCATTGTCATGAAAGATGATAACACTCTCACCATACACTTCCATAAGTTAACGATGAATATCCGCTGCCGGAACATTCCTCACCCACAAAAAGCGTACGACACTTCGGACTTCCACGGCAGACCAATTCTGCGCCATTTCATTGGCTACTACGCCACTGACGTTAAACGTAAAGTTGTCTAAACTCGCCACACGTTTATGACGCCATCTGTTGTACCTCCGTGTAAACCAATTACATACCTCCTATTTCGTGCATTCACAGAATGCTTGTTGTAACCTTTTTGCTGATCCATCCACATATCTTTTGGTGCATCATTGAATGATTGTAACGCCCATATCAGGAATCGTTCATCTTATGGCGTTTAGACGAAAATTTTACACACTTTGAAACAATTTTCCCAAATGTAATTGTAAATGAAGCTTGTTTTTAATTCTGCTATTGCTGCATGTGGAGCGCTGAAACAATAGACTCTGCTGTGTAACTACTAAGACTTCAAGACTACAAAAAGCAATAGTAGGAATCAGAAGTACATCGTTCACTTTACTAAATTTCAAGGCATCTACTACAAACACTTGGAAATAGAAGTAGACTTTCAAAATTTCAAGAACTGGTCCAGGTTGAGTCTGCATTGTGCGGTTCTCTTCCAAGAGTGTTTTGAAGTTCCATATCTTAGTTCCGCTCATCTATTTGTTGATGTTTGTGTAGTGAAAACGCTCGTTGATGTTACTGGTGAAGTATGCTTTTTCCCAATCTTCTCTCTTAGTTCTCTCACCTTGTGACTGTAGGATTACTCCCAGCTATTACCTTCTGTTTCTTAGGCGAGTGGCGTGTCTCCGCAAAGAAATGAAGAAAATAACAATTAGCAATTCAAGAAATTAATACTAATAATCACATAATAACACAACGAGAACAATGATAATTCATTATTATTATTACTTTTATTACCGTGTAAACAAGGCGAAAGTTTACCTTGCAGTTTCTGTTGGACAAAATTGGATCTGTTTGAGATTAAGATGTGGCATGGCCCTGCGCTCATTATGCAAGAGTAGTGAGTCTGTGCCAACGATAATGGCAGACTCATAATGTTTTGTCCGAATGTCCTTGTATACTGCCAGAGATGGTACTAAGAGATAGTTGATATTCTGGACATGCGTCTTCGTTCTTCCAATGTA
Source organism: Lepisma saccharinum (assembly GCF_977018435.1). NCBI lineage: Eukaryota > Metazoa > Arthropoda > Insecta > Zygentoma > Lepismatidae > Lepisma > Lepisma saccharinum. The sequence continues at coordinate 38,912 of NW_028143648.1, forward strand.
ATTTTAATGAATTTTCTTGTGTTTTAAGTACCTCCCGATAGCGCAGTGGTAGCGTCAACGTTGTGTAATCAAGGGATCCCGGGTTCGATACCCGGTCGAGGCACACAGTGGTTCGGATTCCTCTTTAAACTGTAGGTCCAGTCGCGATTAGCCTTTCTGTGCATAAAGTGGACTTAAAACAACAATTCAATCAATCTTGTATTGTAATTTTCTAAAGAAATGCAGTTTTTCGATTAAATATTTTGACAATAGATGCCTCTGTCTATGGAGAGACTTCTTCAGTTCCTTCATTAGAAGTCTCTTTCTCATTGATTTTTTAATTTCCAGAAAGTATTTGTCAAGAATTTTTACTTTAACACATTTTTCATAGACAAAAACTTGTTTTCAGCATTTCTAACGAGAGACAAGACAACGCACTGAATCTGATACACCAAGATTTTCTTTGCAAGATTTAAAATCGATGAGATAATATTGAAAACGTATACTCATGAAAGAAATAGTCTATATTTTTGTAAAAACAGGAAACTTTTATAACTATATCATAGGCGTAGCTAGAACTTTATATTTGGGTGTGCACAAAAAAAAAATGAGGTCTTGTACCTTTTTAATAGCATATTTTGCAACACAATCACTTGGCTCTTTAACTGCACTGATGTTTGTAAAGGAATATAAATTCACTAATTGACAGTGTTGAAAATTTCTGAATATATGTAGTAGAAAAAAATAAAATTGCATAGAAATTACACACAAACAAAATGTTCATAAATGTTACAAACAAATACATCAAAATACACGTCATCTATAACAAGAGACGTCTGTCAAAAGGTACAATGTTCTTCAACTCATCAATAACTTCATTGACATCAATAGACGAAGCTTTTTCCTATTCCACAAATAGCAAGAGCAGGGCTTCCAATCTATCCTGCTTCTGAGTTGCTTTTAATTTAGTTTTAACTTGGGTAAGCTTGGAGAAAGCTCTCTCACACGTGCTGCTTGTGACAGGTATAGAAGAAAAGCGCTGTAGTACAGAATAGAATGCAGTAAAAATCTTCTTCCTCCAATGACATCAAAAAATAGCAAAACTACAGACACTCGTTTCATCAGCGATAATGCACACGTTTGTACCAAGTAATGACATTTTTAACTTCTTACAAACTGCCGCTTATTTTCTCTCTTATTGAAATATATGTCTTTAATTCTCTTTGATAAAGCAGCCCATTAGGGTGTGCCTAGGCACACCCGGCACACCCCGTAGCTACGCCTATGAACTATATATTATAGCAAAGCTTGGCGACTTGTAGCACGGGACTTGTTCATGGACGTCCGCAGGATTTTTTCCAGGTAGGGGCAAGGAAGGTATTTTTTCCAGGGGGGGCAAACAAGTCACATTTTCCCCCAAAAGAGTGTAGTTCCCTAAAAAAAACATTGCTTAAATTTGAATTTATGGTGTTAATGCAATAATTAACACATATTATTGTGGCTAAAATGAAATTATAAGTGTGAAATACATAATTTTTGGTTGACTTTGACTTTCATTTTCCAGGGGGGGGGGGGGGGCACGGCCCCCCTTGCCCACTTCTGGACGCCCATGGACTTGTTAGTTGTTGTTCTTACTATTAAACGTGCTGTATCACATGTTTCATACATACTGTAAATCAAATTTTCTTCCTTTGGATACACCTCTTATGCAGCATTAATTGAATTTTCGTCACTAGATGGCAGAATGTAAAATTTATACAATAAGCTTAATACACACTCCCTTTTTGAAAAATATATGTATACGTAACTTTAGTCTGTTAAATCTTAATACTTGTATATATTATTCCAGACCTGTTTTATGTTGGAATATTGGCAAAATATTTCTTTGAAGCATATTTACATGTCTCATGTTGAGTTTCTCTACAAGTCTCTTGATAGAAGATAGACGCAAGAAAAAAGAGTTTTCACTTTCGAATCCTTTCTCTTTTTGTAGAGGTGAAAATGGGAGCCCCTCACTCACCTTATCACAAAAGAAAGAAAAGTGCAGCCAATATGCATACTCTTGTGTCGGAACAGGAAAAACTTGCACGATCTACAGAACGGAGCGTAAATAAATGTTCTCTCTGATTGACTCGGAAACAAGTCATCTGATTCCACGAGAAGAAGAGATAGTTCACACCGTTGATGGTTCAGGACTGACGAAAGGGGTAAAGAGGAACAAAACCAAATTGTTATGAAATGATCAAAAGGAATGAAACTGGTTTTCCCAATTTGCAATGCAGCAGTATTTCTTTCCTTTGCAATAAGGTGATAAGAATTCTAAATACAGAGCTTCCACCGGGATCCAACCCGGGAATCCTTGAATACAAGGCGACAACCCTAACTACCAGGCTGTCGGAGGAGGCTCAATCAATGCAATTATATCTTGCTGAAAGAGAAGAGAATTGTAATTTTTTTTTTAAGTACCCCCACACAGCAGAACATACCTTTTCCTTTTGTATACTCACGTATGGGGATTATATTGTGGATGCCAGAACCAACAGAAGAAATCCTTTATCATTTCGTCACGGCTTCAAACTCTCTAGTTTCCAGTTGGATAGCCTGATATTTCTCTTTCGTAATGTGAAAATGATAAACAATCAACGAACGAATTAGTTAAAATTTTGAGGTGGCCTTTTTGCACCCTTCAAAGTATGCGAAGAAAACCCCTCCTACCTAAAATTCTTACCTTAAAGTTAAAAACAGGCTGGTAAAAACCGATTGAGAAAGGTTGAAGGTGTAAGTTTGTAAAGGAATCTGCGCAGGACATACACAACACGTTAAAAAGGTAAGGATGTTCTCAGAAATAGTGCAAGATGCTCGCTCTTCTCAAAAAGGTAAGAACATTTCAAAAGGTTGCGTACATAGACATTATTGTACAATATTCCTTAAACTTACTATGTTACTTTGGTCTCTTAAATGCGTGCCTGCACGCATCAAAATTAATGTAATTATTTTGGTATGAAGCACTCTGCGCATGAGTGTCTGTTGTAGGTCCTGTCAGAGTGCAAATAGGTTTCAGTTGTCACATATTTACATTACTTGACGTCGTGTGCAAGTGGGCGAGATAAAGAGCACATTTACAAGGGTTTCTTGGAATAATTAACACTTGAAAGGCAGTAAGGTGATCTAGTGGGGTCTAAAAGCATAATGGAACAAGTTTTGACTTGTAAGGCCTTGGCAAATACCTGGGCAAAATAAATGGAAACAATCTGCTGCGCGATACGTTATTATCGTTGAAAATTCATAATTATCCTGGCAAACTCTATTTACCTATCTCATAGACACGTGATTGTAGAGGAAAATTGCACACCGCAATTGGCAACGTTGAAATAAAGAATATGTTCCTTTCACACATAATAACAGTTGTAAACTCTGTCTATATGGCTTTATATTAATCTGTATAGTGTTCATTCCATGGCAACAATAAGTAAGACACAAACAATTACGTATTGTCGAAACAAAGCAATAATTAAGTACCAGGTTTCATTGACAAATAAATTTACATTTGCAATGATGTTTTTCTAAACAATGCATGTATTGCAAAATCAGAATTGACTTCTTATATTATTTACCTTAATTGGATTAAAATCAAGCCAGAACGGAATATTTCTTTTCAATCAATATTAGATAAAGCAGATACTTCCAAATCCTGTACAATGCCCTAGGCTTGATTTCACGGATGTTTGCTACGTGGAGAAATAATTGAAGATAGTCTATCTATATATCAGTCAATCAATGACATTGAGCTTACCCATGTCATCATTATAGTTTTCAGAATGATTATATTGTTTATGTCCTGAAGAGCGAGCTCTGTGAACAGCGTTGTTTTTGGACAATTCAAGAATAACGGAAGCTGTGGGTGTGACTCGCACGGCGATAAAATCTTCACCTACCACCATACAACTTGAAAGTTCTGTGAATTTTAAAACTTTCTTATCCATCATAATTTCTTTGTGAAATGTACACTGGTCTACAATTGCTAAGGAACAAACACGTTTTGACCAATAACTTTTGACTACGTGATCAGGGTGCAACAAGTGAACAATATATAAGTACAGATATCAGTTAAGGTATATTGAGAAAAGATGACGGGGATTCCCCATCAACCAAAGAAACAGGGCGTCATAAAGCAAAACCAGCATAATAAAAACAAAGTGAGGACATGAATCACAATTTGGCATGTGTAGAGTGAGTCCAGAGGAAATCAGTATGGTGTGTGGCCACCGCGGACTGCACAGCATGCTGCACACCTGTTTGGCATGCTGTCGATGAGACCGTTCGTGAGCGCGAGGGGTATATTGTCTCATTCTTCCAGAACTGCAGTTCTCAGCTCCTGGAGGGTCCGGGGTGGGAGATTCCTTTGTGCACCACGGGGGAGAGGGGTAGCTCCACAGTACTGCAATATTTATCAGGGAATCTGCTTGGAAGTATACACAACTCTGTTTAAAGCTTTCATTCCGATGGGCGGAGATTTTCCAAATGCTTCCAGAAATGTCAATTTTATAATTCTTAGACAGACATTCCTGACTGACAAACACAATGTATTTATTTTTCCTTTTACTTTTGTCATTAAGCAATTCTACGAATTGACACCTGCCTGGAAGAACCTGGTACCTGGGAACTTGAGATCAGACTCATTGGCATCTGATCCTTCCTCAGAATAAGAAAAAATCATCTGCAACATCCAAGACTGAGACATGAGTATTTTATGACTGACTAGTTTCTGTACTTAGTTCACATCACACTTGATAATCTCTGCAGACGTGCAGACTTTCATACTTTTAATTTCCCTTTCTAATCAAGGTGATATAAGCTGTTGAACCATTTTCAGTGACTTATGGTTTTTAACATAAAATACTCGTGTGTCAAATTAATGATTACAGTGAGGTAAAGAAGTCAATTTTCTTGTAATTTGATGCTACAAAAGTTGAAACTTTGATACGCACCCACTTATTGTATCATTTTAAGTGTTTGATATGTTTAATATGTTAATTGTCTATTATGACGTAATCTGTTTTGTTCAATTGGGTAGTCTGTTATGGTTATGGACTAACCTTAAAACATTTGATTGTGGGTTGTTAGGTAAGAGATATTATGAATGTTGGTGGATATTGGAAGTGATTTTGGAAATGTGAATATGTTAATTTGTGTAGTCAAGAAGTATTATGATCGTAATACAATTTTGTTTGTAATAAGAAGTTTAATTGTGAGTGCAAGTGTAATATATTAACATTAACTGACATCTAAATATATTTTTGGTGTGCGAGAGTTAGCAAGGTTTACGTTAACATATCCTTATTAGATTTCCCACAACCTGAGGGCTTCAAAGTAGGCTGATAAGTCTCATGCTCTCATGATCCATTGAGACTAAACCGGGGAACGTGACAACTTTTACTTAAAAAGAACTGTAAGGAGAATTCCATTAAGAATCCATACAACTAGCTTTGATTCAGCTGGGAATAATAAAATTGTGTGTACAGTCAGAGAAAGAATTACCTGGGCCACGCGACCTAGAATTTCGTAACGTCTTAAAGCCTGTTGTTTATGCAACCCAAATAACAAAATATTCGCTTAAGTTTGTCTGGTGGATCTGTGTTCTCGGGAAGGATTGAGCATTGATAGCATGAGTCACATGACTCATGCCCCAGCCACAACAAACAGCTCGGTGCTACGAGGCCTCCAAAAAAATAAATTTCAGGAACTGGTTTCTTGACAAGAGCTACTCGTAAGGAAATATTCTTTCGAGTGATATTAGAGTCATTCTCAAGAAGGTTCACTGAAATGATGGTTCTCATCACAGACCACATGCCACACGTTAATTGTTTAAGTCTAGTTTATACACTGGACCTACAGATTAAAGTGGGATCCGAACAAAATGTCCCTCTATCTGGTATTGAATTCGGAAGCCTTTGATTACATGTCGAAGACGTTACCACTACGCCATCGGAGAGGCAATGGAACGCCTTGAGAAAGAGACGAGTGACACCATATTTGGCGTAAATTTTAAAAATAAGACAATATTTTGTGGTCACAGGTTCGAACCGTTGGACAGGCATAGATTTTTTGTCCCATCGTCCATTTTCAAGAGTTTATAATTCTTCCTCACCGACACGATTAACACGAGTGGTAGAAGAAAAGCGAAGTAAAATAGCTAACTGAAATAGAAATAAAAGGAAAAAGCGAAACAAATTGTATCCATATTATTCTGCAGTCACTTCAGTCGTATTCACGGAATGCTACTTGGAAAAAGAGCCGTGGTCTCTAACTTGTCTCTTCCCCTTCCTTTGTGTTCTCGATTCTCTCTGTCAAGATCGGTCTAAAACTAATTAATGCGACGTTAATTAAACAATCCAAACAACGAAACAATGCCAATCAACTGCACAAAACAACATTCCAATTATTTTCGAATCGGAAAACAATTGAGATGCTGTAAAATGAAGCAAGATGCAGTGATAAAGTGGGAATTTGGTACGATATAGAATTATATCGGTGAAGATGTTCGATTTGATTGGATGTTTGTTACTTAGTGTCGCTATTCTTTCACTTTTGGCAAATAGCGACGATGAAGATGAGTAATGAGTGATGATATGATGACAATGATTAAGGGACACTCGCCAAGAACACCCATAGCCAAGCCGAGATTCGAACGAGGGGCCCATGCTGTCGTAGAGCGCTGTGCTAACCACTCCGCCACGGAGGTTGGTTAGGAGTGGAATTATACCATATTTTGTGTGCGCAATTGGGATCAACCTATGGAATGACTAGGAATGTTATATTATTAATATATTCATATCATAATATCACGTCATATTATTTGGCACGAAGTAACATCAGACACATTCAATCTTGCATTTTTGCCTTTCAACTAATTCTTCGACTTCAGGTTAATCACATCAATAAGATAAATTATGGAACAAATGATAATGAATGTGGAATATTGACAGTTATTACGAATTACCTGACACAAGCAACATTAAGCAGACTCGGTGAGCAAGCTTATTAAGTGGTCAACATTCGATCTCGTCACCAAAGTTCCCGGGTTTGAGTACCGTCCTTGTCACAGGTGTTTGAGTATTTCATCATTAATTTCGAATTTAGGTAAAAATGGCAAAGGGAAAATTGGCAAAGTAAAAATGGCAAGCGGAAAAAATGCCCAAGGGAAAAAAATGGCAACGGTAGAAATGGCAAGAATAAAGATGGCAAATACAATATACCTATTACGATTTTACATGAAAATTGAGAAATTATATGTCTTGCATTTCACAGTTTTAAATTAAAATTTAATATAATTCTGGTGTCTTTTAACATTAATTTATCTTTGAATGGATACATTTTATTTGATGTTTCCAAAAATAATGCCGTTTATTTCTTTATTTCTTTTGGCAGGAGTTACTGCCGCTATAGAATCACATGGTAATAAAAGGTAACCTTTGTAAATAATTTGAAGCAAGTGTGATTGATGAAACTTAAGGGGGGGGGGTGCAGCATAGAATGGGTTTTCATCTTAACTGAAAGCAAGTTTGCGCTTTGCGCGCACCTACTGACCAGTCACACATGTTTGTTACTAGTAGGACTTCAAGTCAGCCCTTATCTAACCCCCTCGCACTAAAACGGACGAACTTGTTTACTTTTTAAAATCAAACAGGAACAAAATCCTGTGTGTTCCTATGACCATAATCATTCACCTGATTATGATGCTGTGAAGATAGCCAAGTGTCCTAATTTTGGACGGTATAAGAGAACATTGCATACAATATACTTGAAGGTAGAAACAATAAAACGACAAGTTTTTCCATTTGGTGGGCAGGAATAAAGCCTAGGGAATTGTGCAGAACGTTGTTTAAGAAATTGAAAATATTAACCCTCCCTTCACTGGACATATATGGAATGTCATTATATGCGACAAAAAATATTGCGCTACGAAGTTCAATAGAACATACATATAACACCCGAAATAATCAGCTTCTAAAGCCATATTTCACCAGGTTAACATTAGTTCAAGAAGAACCCGAACATATGGCAATTAAAATATTCAATAACCTACCAAATGATATTAAAGCAGGAAGTATGACAAGTTTCAAAAACAAATTTTGTAACTATATTTTTTATCTGAACTGTACTGAATCCTCCAAATACCAATGTATATGGTTTATATGGAGTAATGCAATTGAAATCCAAACATCCTACAGAGTAAAGACTGTAGGCTATATTGTTGAAGCTAATCAGGTGCATCCAGCAAGAAAATGCAGGAGTGAAAGCGATCACACTGTTCGGCAAAATTAAACTTTTTGACGCTCCCATGAACCAAATTAGGTGATTCTTATAGATTTCGAGCTCCTGAGTTCGAATCCGCAACCCGTTTTTCTCCAAGACGTACCAGTTTTGAGGGAGGGGGTGGGGGCGGGTTTCAATTACCACGCAAAGGTGCTATTCTCCCCCCATATAAAATTGCATGCTCATCAGAATTTCAATATAAAACAAGCAGATACAACTACATAAAGAGTAAAAGTTCAACATTTGCATGTCAATTGGTGTTCCTGCTCCTCTTGCAATTTGTACAGGGTGTCTCGCGTGTCGCATTCCAACAGAAGTCGGCCAACATATTCACACTCCATTTCCCACTGTAGCGCCTCTCCATGGTAGCTATTTGTTGATGAAACCTTTCACCGTGTTCATCGGAGACCTCACCCAAGCTGTACTGTTGAGGGAAGAAGTCCAAGTGACAATGCAGGAAATGTACAACCTTGGTGACAATGAAGTTCGACCAGAAAGGAATACGTGATTAAATGCACAGAGACATAGGCGGTGGAATGGATGACCCGCAGAAGTGATGCATGTGTGTAAGAGGAGGCGTGTGAGCGGCAGCATGTTGTACCCAAGGTCACGTAAAGAACGAAAACGGGGAACAATACGCGTGACATTGAACTTCGACCAGGCACCAGACCCATACGGGAAATTCCAGATAGTGGCGCATTCGACGGAAGCATGGCGTCACGGACACGATAAGGGAGTCCGCCGTATATAAGCGCGTGCTGTGCACCGAGGAACCGCAGTGCATCATCACCATGGCCAGGGGCAAACCTATTGACAACACCGTGAGGAGAAGAGTGGTGGAGTTGCAACGGGATGGACTCAGTGAACGGGAAATAGGGCGCCAACTGAACTTACCCAAGTCAACCGTCCACTGCTCATCAAACACCACCAAAATACGGGTACTACAGAGCCAGGTAAGGCCCCCGGTCGAAAACACCTGCTGAGCGTGCGTGACCTACGGATATTTAGGCGCTATATCCAGACCAACAATCATGTTTCTGTGGCCGAATTACGACTGTGGACTCGAGAACGCTTTCACATTGAAGTGTCAACCAGAACCATTCGCTGTTACCTACAGCGATGCGGTTACCGAGTGTACAAGGCGAAACGTAAACCCTTTCTTTCCATGTTGAACAAAGGCAATCGACTACGGTGGGCACGAATGTACCGGGGATGGACATTTCGGCAGCGGAACAGGGTTTTGTGGACGGACGAATCCATTTTCAATGTTGTGTACGGGAAAATACGGAAAACAGTCGTTTGTCGGAAGGAGGAACAGAATGAAGAAAAATGTTATGCACGTCGGGTACAGAAACCTGCGTCAGTGATGGTATGGGGATGCATGACGGCATCTGGGGTTGGCCCACTACACGTCCGTGAGGGCATTGTGAATTCACACGCCTATACACGCCTACTGGAGCAGCATCTTCCCACAATGCGAGAGCACCTGTTCCACAGGCGGCGTCTCATCTTTCAACACGACAATGCCAGGCCTCATACAGCGCGGCTGACAAGAGAATGGTTGACTCGCCATCACGTGCGAACTCTGCCATGGCCACCATCGAGTCCCGACCTCTCGCCCATTGAGAATGTGTGGCGTGTTCTTAAGCGACGTGTGCAACAGAGGGGACCCACGACAGTGGCTGCTCTTATCGCCTGCCTGCAGGAGGAATGGCACCGCATCGACGTGGAATACCTTGAACGACTCGTCCGCAGCATGCCCCGACGCATTGCCCCAGTTATTCGCCGACGGGGCGGCGTCACACCATGGTAAACAGGATCCCCTCTAACAGTGGTCGAACTTCAATGTCACGTGTAGATGGACGAAAATGTTTTATTTTGTGTGGACACCATACATTGCTGCGTTGCAGCGGAAATTTATGTTTTCCTTTGTTCCATGTAGCCTGCTGAATAAAATATGTTCAGCATATGCATGTGTTCTCCTTCTTTCACAACGCACTCCTATATTTGTGACTGGTCGAACTTCATTGTCACTAAGGTTGTAACTTGAGGAACATATTACATCCCATGGTACGAAATGAAGTAATTAACCCGCCCACAATGTCTTTGTAATCAGGTGACTTATGATTCCCGAGAAAATTACTGCACACGTCTCGAAAGGCCTCCCAAGCCTCACGTTCTACATCACTCAGCTTAGAAAGAAATGTAGGATCCTTCAAAACGTCTCTGATTTGAGACCCTGTATAAACATCTTCTTTCACCTTGGCCTCGCTAAGTCTTGGGAACAGTTTTCTGATATGAGTAAATGCTTCACCATCCCGCTTCAGGGCCTTGACAAATACCTTCATTAGACCTAATTTTATATGGAGAGGTGGTAAGAATACTTTCTCCGGATCCACAAGAGGTTCATTAGCCACATTCATCTCTCCTGGGACCAGTTGGTTCCTTGGTGGCCATTTTGTGATGGTGTACTGCTCTTTGGCTCGACTGTCCCAATGACACAAGAAACAACAGTGTTTGGTGTAACCTCCTTGTAAACCGGTGAGGATGGCAATAACCTTAAGGTCAGCACATACACACCACTTAAACTGTTCGTAATTTAATTTCTGTAGTAGGTTCCGCATGTTCTCGTATGTTTCTTTCATATGCACAGCATGAGCAACAGGGTAGGCAGGATATTGATTGCAATTGTGTAGTAACCTGCCTTCAGGCTAGTCCGCGACGAATCTACGAACAGTCTATATTCTTCAGTGATGTAGTCAAATTTCAGTTGTTCCATGAGCGACGGAATGTCACTGCAATACACCAAATCAGCATCCTTTGTAAAATTAGGAACTAGGCTCACCTATCTTTTTCTGTACATTGATATATTCACATCTCGGTCAAGTAAATTCCATTGTTCAAGTCGTGATGCAAGCAACAGGGCCATGGTCTTCGGAAGGTTTAAGTCTCTGATCAGATCATTCAATTCTTCCTGACTTATCACATGTGGTTCCTTAGTGTCAGACACTGGGGCGTAATTGGGATCTGAATGCGTACTCGAAGATTGTGCAACATCCTGACAAGTCGCAGGTTCTTCGTCGGATGAAACACTGCTCAGTGTCTATGAGTCTGGTGGTACGAGTACAGGCAGAATAACATCATGTGGGACAGGTCTCCTCGCGGAATCCAAGTCAGGATACTGTATTTTATGCTTCTTGCCTTTTCAGAAACCTGTAATATTGGTCAGGCAGAAGTAACAGTCTGCAACATGATACCGGGGCTCGCGCCAAACCATAGGTACGGCGAACGGCATCGATTTATGTGTACCTTTTAACCATCCTTTTAGAGTACTCGCACACGAGTTACAACTTTCTTTGGGAGCCCAATCGCGATCCTGGTCGCCGACTTTACACCCAAAGTACAGGTGGTACGCTGTCTTTAGGAACGGTGACAATGCCCTACTTTGCCCCTTGAAGACCACTTCCCCACATATGTAGCAGAATGAATCTACCGAGTTTTTGCAAGTTCGTGGCATGTTGGTTTAACACAAATGTCAATATTTCACGCAGAAATATTTTTCCTTAACGATATAAACAGACACAGAGTAACGCGGCTCTCTTACACCACGATCACCTCGGAAGTAAAATATCTGCTTCGTGGGACAATGAGGTGGATGTCTTGGCACCTTTTTCCAACCACATCTGGTTTGTCGTCTAGACAAGGGGGTGCGAACGAATGACCACAAGTTGATTACGAATCCTTTTACCTTGAAGGAAGCCGAGGTGACAGTGTAGGAAGAGTGTAACGAAAATAAAACGTTGAACTCCAATGTACACAAATAAGCCTGTCACACATAAAAAAATTGTAAGATACCATTCATTTTAGAGCCAGTCACTTATGGCTCATGGGACATCGTGAAAATATTTCTTCCAGCAGTAATGTTAAAATGCAATATTATTCACATTTTTGTTTTGACATCTATCTGGAATTCTCCAAAAAATGTGTGTTGTGGCAGAATTCACTTTTTTTTGGAGTGGGTGGGGTGTATTTGGAATTTTTTTCTATTTCGGGTGGGGGGGTTGTGGGGGCATGGGAAAGAATGTTCCTAGGATATAGTAACAATTCTTGGATTGAGGTAAAAATACACAATTATGCATTCCAACCATAAAAATACAATTTCATTAAAAAAATACAATTTTTCGGTAAATTTTTATGGAAAATTCCCCCTAAAAAAAACCTTACGTGCTGGAACTTTTTCAAAGCGATATTCGTAATCAGCGACTCGAAATCTATAGGGTACACCATTTCATCCTCGTGGGAGGATTTTCATGCCGATCAGTGATCATTCTGCACTCTCAGAGAGGACAACTGCCAAAGAAGAAAACTTGCCATTTTCACTTTGGCCATTTTTTACGTTTGCCATTTTTACTTTGGCCATTTTTTCCGTTGGCCATTTTTACTTGGCCATTTTTTCCGTTGCCATTTTTTCCCTTGCCATTTTTACCGGACACCTTAATTTCATGTAATGGTCACTCGTCCGCGACTAGGAAGAAAAGTGATGTTACGTAACAAAAATAATAAAAATATACATGATCGAAGGGTACTTACTTCATCTCTCACGAAATCTCCTACAAAACCGGGATATATGAAATATATGTATCTTCACATACGTTTTCGATTTCTATATTTAACTAGCCGAGACCGAGAACGGGAGAGCAATTTTCAATTCGAGAAACCGAGAGACGGAGGCACTGTCAAGTCCTGTTTCTTTCATGACATCTTCCTAATTGAGTTGTTGTTCTGTTTGTTATTGGCTTTGTATTGGCAATTATTGTCATTATTATTGAACTCCAACATGGAATAAATTATTATTTTTTGTTTCGTATGTGGTTGAACACGAAATTTTCTTACACTGTGACAATTTATTATTTTAGTTTTTGTTTTGTGCACAGATAAGCTAATCGGGACTGAACCTTCAGTTTAACATGGGATATACGAACCACTACGTGCCTCCACCGTGTATCGAACCCGGGATCCCTTGATTATAAGGTGACGACGTTATCATTACGCCATCGAGGAGGCTCCGTGACAAAATGTTATTCACTCGATCTCTACAATAATTTATTTCAACATTTACATTTTCGTTTTCTTTTTCTTCTTTCTTTTTGTTAACTAATCTTAAACGGCTCTTTTTGCGTCTTGGAATTTTTTTTCTTGTTTCAGGAAAAGATAAATAATACATGCAGACTGTATAACAAACACACGTGCAAATAGATAGAAAGCTCACTCTCGAGAACTAATTTATAAATAACGTAACCATTAGGAAACTATTCGAACGTTAACTGATATAACTACAGATGAAACAATACTTACAGACCCTAACGAAATATCTATTCTTGTATAAGCTCACAGGCAACAGGTATCTGGTGAGTCATTCACTCTTGCTAACTACGAGCGAAGGTCACTGAACCAAAGGGTGGCAAACAGGCGTCTGCTCTCCGAAACTAGGGTTACAGATGAGGCCACGTGTTCCTGTTATCAATGTCGTACGAAATAAGGAGGAACACAGCTTTCGTATCAAACTATTTTTTTTAGACGTATGTTTTGGTCCCGTCATTGCATGTAGAACACTTTCTCGTCGTGGCCTTGAAGGCCTACGTAAGGGCTCTTCTGCAATAAGGATAGCTTACCATTGAGGGGAGGAAAAGTGTGTGTGTATCGAGCTCCTTCAACTTTCGTATTCTTCTTCATTTGAGAACGCGTGCTGTATCGTCGACTTAATCGAATCTATCCGTTGTAGGTTTTAGGTTCTGTTTCTGTTCGGTAATTTCACATTGTCTTCCCGCTTATGTTATTCGCGACGAAGGTTCTGGATTCGATAATCTGGACAATAACGGGATTGTGTTGGTTGGTTGATTTGGTGTCTTAAGTCCACTTTATGCACAGTAAGACTAATCGGGAATGCACCGAACCACTATGTGCCTACACATTACTTTGCTACTAGATATTTGCATGCTAAGATGTAGGAAGTGCCACATTTTCAGTGTGTGGAATTGAGAGTTATTTTGGATACGAAGGATCGGACAATGGAGTAGTGGGAAAAGGATCACCTCATATGTTTCAATTATACCCCATCGCACCCCCCCCCCCCGGATATCCGCCGTGGTTTTTATAACGAAATATAACATGGATGAATTGTGTCAAGAAAAACTGGAGGATATTCACATTTCTACAGAACTTGGAAGAAAGTCCACGTAGAGATTAGAAAGTTCTGTTCCGACAAAATCAGACGTATAGTAAATGAAAAGGCAAAGTGGTACTTTGTGCTTTGCACCAAGTCATGTAGGCGTGTAGGGGGTGTGGAGTTAGGGTCCACACTTTCTTGTTACGGCCGAAGGTGGGGATAATTTGACCAGCGCCAGGCCCCTGGCCGCCTTTACCCCCCCCTGAGTTTCCTACAGGTACCCACGTTATACGACGCTGGGTGGGCACCGGAGCCACTTGAACAGGTGGACAAAATTCCAATTCTCCCCAATCAAGGATCGAACTCAGATCTCTCGCATGGTAATCAAACGCCCTAACGACCGAGCTACCGCGGCAAATATATGTAGTATAGTAGCCTTTGTAATTAAAGCAATAATTATTTTAGCGTTTCGTTCAACGCTTTTAGGTTAATTATTTTCGGACATGTAACGTGTAGCTCTTTTCGGTTCTGCGACTTGGCTTGAGAACAGGCGATATTCTGACGAACAACATTCCACCTGACAAGTCACGTGACTTTCCTACATTTCCTGTGTTTCGAGTTGCTCTTGAGACAGACAGAATCACCCGATCACCTAAAGGTGCAATGTGTGTTGCCTACCTTTCCGGCATTATTTACTGCCATTAAAGTCTTATGGGGAAGAACTTTTTTCCACCACTGTACATCGGGAAAGATACGAGCGCGAGACTGAGAAACCGGGCAATTGCGGATTTTGAACGCGACAACTTCTTAAATATCCGCCTGAGATCGTCCTTATGAACTGTACTCAGTATGGAAAACCTGCGGGGTGTGAGCGACTCAACACTAAGTCTGTAAACAGACCCACGCAGGCGCGGATCAAGGTACCTTTATTATTTAGGCCATTCCCGAGGTTCCGAGATTTTTTCCCCATGATCCTGTACGCGCTATGACGTCATTAAGAGGACAGAATGGAACTTGTTTCGTTAGCGTATACGGAAGCTTGAAATAAATGGGTCGATTTTTTACTTATACACACCTTTTCTTGAAGGCCGGTAGAATGAGAACAAATCACCCTGTTTGTGCTCTTGCCACGTGCAATAATAACAGAAGAAAATCTCTTGGAATAAAGTGATCATCGCTTCCCAAAAAACAAGTTGCTGCAGCAGGATTGATTCAATTTGTTCCTCCAAATTTCGGACTTACTCAGTGATGCAACCACGAAGAGGGGGGGGGGGGGCGTTGCCCCCCAACCTTCGACGGAAGTCAATTCTAGGAGGGGAAAACATTGATGGCCAAGGGCACCTGCAGGGGGCACAGAGGAGCAATTGTCCCCTTCTATTTCAAATTTATACAAATAAAAATACATTTCGTAAAATGTTCTTGCTCGCTTCGCTTGCAGTGCCTGCTTTTCTCAGTCTCGTCAAGTTCAGAGCTGTAGCTAGGAGGCGGTGGGAGTCGGCCATGGGCGCCAAATGATCTAAATTTAAAAAGTTGTGAAAGAGAGAATGCTTGGCGCCATGTGATATTATTTGCTCCCTATTAAATCAATATTGTTTTAAATTGCAAAAATTGGCTCTAAAAATTTTTTTTCTCGCTTCGCTCGCAATATGATTGTTTTCTGTAATGTAATGTAGTTAAATAATATGTTTTGTATATATGTAATGAATAAACTTTGTAATGATGCGATCATTACTGGATGCTTTTTTATGTTATAAATTGTGTATGTCTATGTATTCCTGTACGTTTGAGTTCTTGGCCGTTGGGGAGCGGTAAGTTTCCAGTAACGGTTTAGGTCATTAGCGGGGCCTATAAATAGGAAGGGCAGGGGAGCAGTCGACCTCAGATGTTTCGGTGCAATACGGCGAGGTAAAGAGGTGTTGTTTCTCTATGGGGCGAAACGAAGAATCTTTCTTGATACTATGAATCGGCGGATACTTTAACTTTCTTTTCTTTAATACACACACTTGCTCTTTTCACATTATTCCAATAGTTTATTTCATGTGGGAAACCAGGTACACAACACACATACCTTCAGCCACCTTTTTTTTTTTTTTTTTTTTACTCGTGGAGCCAGTGGCTACGCGAGTCTACACACTCTCTTCGGGAAGGGGGGACAGGGTACACCGGAATGTAATTTTGTGAATAACGGCCAAGAATTAACTTCTGTAAATATATTATGAATAAACCTATATATATATATATATATATATATATATATCTAAAAGGAAATGGGCATTTAGCTATAATTTGAAGAAGCACGTGTCTATTGCCTAGACTAGCATCCACAGAACTTCAGGTACTGCAAGTTTTGAACCTCGGGACAAGGATTCAAAAATGTATGGTAGTGTATATTGTGTATGTTGCTGAGACTCAGCTAAGAGCACAAAATATACCGTTACAACTTTGAATACTGTAAACGCCCTCCCTTGCCCGGGAAAACAAAAGCTACCACTACCTAGATAGAGGCGGCAAAATCTCCCTCGGACAAGTGAAAGTGCTTAACGGTCCAGGTTGAGTTCGTGTATAGGGACGGTGACCAACAGTGCATAGCGATTAGCCATATCAAACAAAAAAACATATACTTTCAATTACCACACCTTTACCTGTAGCCGGGAAGCGGCTAGCTGCACACCTGAAAATCACGGGTAGCAACATACGTATGAAATGATATTGCCCAAATTAACATAAAAAATAAAAAGTATATTCTATTCATAACAAAAAAAATCAATTCAATACAGCTCCCCCTCTTGCATTCTCTAATTCACTCACACATCAAATTTACGGGGCACATCAACAAAAATAATACATAAAATGCACAGGTTTTTGACGACGAGCCCTAATTATTGCATTCGCATTTACTTTTACATTGACTTTTGTTTAATCAGGTCATTTGTGAATTTGCTCCAGTGCTACTTCAAATCACTAGCCAGCCCTTACTTAAGTTTATCTTTAAAAATAGGTCGGTGCGGTGACAATACCTTATTTGTCCAGAATAAACAAAGCGTCTCAACGGCAATTACGCTCACGTGGGCGGACGTTTTTCCTTTTACTTGACCTCACGTGGTCCTAAACATAACAATAACCTCCGTTGAGTGACCCAAACATATACTCTCTAGCGGGCGGGACTTCAACACTTCGCCGCGACGAGCAATTAATATTACCAGGCAAATAATTTGACAATAATCACATACGCGACCTGACGTAGCTAGCAGCGACACAGCGCTGACACATACTAAAATTAACCAACCTCAAATTGATTAAACAATTAAGCGGGCGTCGCTTTACTCTAGCAGTACGCACTTCAATCAATACAAAAGGAGTACAAACAACAGTGAACTTAAGAACATCAATAATCACAAGAAATGAGTAAAATTGACCTGAGACAATTAAATACAAATATTAAGCGCAACGGGAATCTGATACGGAGTTTCGAGTTGTGTGGGCGTTTTCAAAACATCGACGAATTTCTAGGGCATTCTCTAAATATCAATCGAGCCGGTACGTGTTGACATTCATACAGATGAATACGTTACCATCTCTCTGGTTCCACGGCGCATCCTGGCATCTTCGAGGGCGATTGAAATCACTTAGTATGCACACGAAAGGTTTTCCTATTCTTCCACGATCGCAACGACGAGAAGATGAAGAGCGTTCATGCATCTGGTTCCTCGGCGGATCAGTGACGATGGGTCGTCGGAGTCGCTCGGGAAATGTCAGGGACCTCGGCATCTCTTCCTCTCGGGGTCGGTGAGCATCTCCGTGGTCAGGCGTGATTCGGACGTCGCATCTGGGCGGTGGGGGGTCGTTCATGGGCGTCGTCGGCGACTTCTCCTTCACCGTCGGACGATCTCAAGCGTCGGGACGTCGATATGGCAGCGTTCAGCATCTCTCTCTCTCTCTTTGGCATCTGGTAGGCGTCAGGCGGCGTAGCTCGTCTGGCATCGGGGGGGACCGATGGTGGCCCTCCTCCTCCTTTCTACGGTCAGCCGGCCATCCTTATGCGCATTTCACTTCACAAAAAGGACAAAATCTCGCTTACAGCCACTTCTCACAAACTCGCTCTGAAGACTACAGTAGGCTGACGCACTTCCTCTCATCCTCACACCAAAAGGCAACAACACACGACGAGTCGGCACAATGGTAGTCTCAACGTTCGGAGCGCGTGGATGTGTTCTGCTTGGAACTCGTGGTAAAACTGTGTGTCGAAATGGCAGGTCCTTTCGTTTTATGCGGATTTCGAAAAAGAACGCTTTACAGTCGTTGAGGGTACGCTTCCCGCGAGGTCATTCCTCTTCGCTCCATTGTCTCCCAGCCTGGACAGAGCGTGCTTCTGCTAGGGTACGATAGGATTAGGCGGGGGTCAACCTGGCGCCGACGGCTCAACTGCAATCTGTGTCCATAAACTGATCGATTATAACCAATTCGATCTGGCATCCGTAATTCCTGCTTAATTGCGACGAATCTCCACACATCCGTCCTTGCATACATGTCGCTGCGCTGGTAAAAATCTCATTTCAGTCCGGCTACTGGAACCCGATATATTTGAATGGCTGTCGTTAAGGTCAAATTTCCTAAGTTTCAGATGTAAAACGTGACCTTTCTGGTGCTCGCCCGTCAGACTCGCGACTTACTCCCGTTGGCTTGGCAGATCAAATATATATACGTACAAATAAAAACACTCAAAACCTTGATAAAACACATTTTGAACGGCTAAGGATTAGAATAATAATAATGAGGCAGGTTGACGATAAATCTGACTGTGACAATACGTACATAATTAGTGTTAGCATCTTGCATTTGCATTTTCTTATTTTATGTCGCTCCATGTTGCATATGTGTAAAACATATGTTGTACATGAAAGTTATACATGTTATATGTATAAGAATATCTTGGGCATGCATTTATCATTCATTTTCTGCCATTCAAAAATACAGTTTGTGTGCTTGTTTTCAATTATTAGCTAATGTAAAATTGCTGGTGTTGAAAAATATTTCAAATCGTTTGTTCCAAATAAATGCTTTAGCACAGACATCTACCCCCAACCTTTGCGTAATTTATGAGGATAATAACGTCTTTGATACTACTACTACTACCACTAGTAATAATAATGCCATTACTAATATTATTATTATTACTATTATTATTATTGGTACGTTTATCCTGGTACTTGACCCCTCCAGACAAAAATTCGTGGTTGCGCCTCTGGCCTTACTTCCACACTCGCCTTCCGTATCATCACGTATGCAACTTTCAAAAACCTTTACACAATCGGAACTCAGTTTCTAAGTATTGCTTCATTGAATATTGAGTGCAAGATAAGATTTATTAGCTTTGAAGTTGAAACATCCCCCGCGAAAATAATGCTTTGAACATCTTGTAGGTAGCCAACACTAATTAACAATAGCACTGTGTTACTTTACTTTATATGCGTTTGTTGAGAAGTTGTGCTGAAAATATAATGTACGACTTACAGGACAGACGTTTCTCCCCTGCACATCCTTTCAATCTTCTCGTCAATCAATGAGAACAGCTGTCATGTAAATAATGCTCAAAGAAGCTATTGAATGTAAAGCATACTTATCAAAGCAAGGAAAATTTTTATCAATGATTTTTGTATTAACTATATAATACGTTGTATACACGTCTATTATATTATAATTGAAAGATATCGTACAATATAATACTATTTTGCTGGTTTAGATCCTCAACTTTGGTGTATAAAAGACCAAATTATAATTCTCAGCTTGCATTTACCTCCGATTATTAGAAGTATCATTCGACCGAAAATCAATCTCTGACTGTTGGCTGATAAATGCGACGTGCCTAAAATACAGGAAAACGTAACAGCATAATCGTTCCATTATTTTTGTTTTGTATTTGTATTGCTTTTGTTTTATTTTAAGTATAATTTACCACTTGGCTAATCGCAAAGATGATAATGAATGGTGAGTAGATGAAATGGATGAAGGGAAGATCAAAAATCCATGTGGATAGGACAAAGAACACAAACAGTACAGAGTAATACACAGATTGTTGGCCTACATACCACAGCCATGCCACGTAGG
>NW_028143649.1:0-59472 GCF_977018435.1 Lepisma saccharinum
AATCGCAACATTGTCCGGGATAGCAGGCACGGTCGATGGAATAAGTGGAGTGCACGCAAAAACGATTAGCAAAATGTCGATTTCGGTTCAATCAGAGCTTGCAAGTCCAGCATCCTCTCGCCACTCACACGTATCAGCCTCTCTCCTGGCGTACTTGGCGTCGATTGCTAATCTAGCTATAATCTTACCAGGAGCGGTAGGAAAGGATGAACGGAGGATGCATGTGATATTGGAGAGGTAATTAACCTTGGTGCCTATCTTGAAAAACCAAGGTGTATTTACTGTTTGGATGTTTTCTCTATGTATAGTATTTGTGTCAGAACAAAGATAAGAAAAAATGAAAGAATAACTACTGTGAATAAATCCAAACAACATATATAAATAATGTTTAAAATAATAATTGAAATGATATGTCAGAAATGATTGACTTATTCAATCATGGTCCTTAGATCGATTTTAATGATGTTTGCTCTAGTAAAAGTATTTGAGACATCACTATTATCACAATTTAGATTTCCCTTGTCCTTTCTTGGCAAAATATAATAGAATCTGATATGATATCAAATAGAATAAATATAACAATCAGCAAAATGGCTATTTCGGTTCAATCAGAGCTTGCAACTACGGTCGACGCGCGAGATTAGCTCACAGTGAAGACAAGAGACGTTTTACTTCGACTAATCAGGGTGCGAGCTTCTCTTGATTGGCCAGTATAGTCATATCCACTTTCCACCCTTCGAACAATCAAGGTACACCTCACACACTGATTAGCCTTTATAGTAATATCCATTTCACGCCACTTCGACCAATCAAAAATATGTGAGATAAGCAGCCAATCAGGGAGCCAGCGACAAGGTTTGCCAACAGCCAATCAGGTACATACGAAATAAGCAGCCAAGTAGGGTTAAGTGGCAGGGTTTGCCAGTAACCAATAAGGGTTGTTTGTAGCCAATCTAAAGTCAAGTGGCGTGGCATCCAAGATCACGTGATTGTCAACAGCCAATCAGGGACCAGGGGTGAAACTGCCAGCAGCCAATTACATGATTTCTGGCCACATATCCCAGTCACGTGATTTCCGGCCACGCCCCTCATTCTGGCCACACTTCCCAATCAGGTGATTTCCGGTCACGCCCCTCATACCGGAAGCGGTATGATACTGATCTGGTATCGTTTCTTGTGTCGGGAAATGTTTCTTCGTTTTTTTGTAGATAACAAATGTGGTGTCTGTTGAAAATAAGGAGGTTATAAATAGGAATAGGTGAAGATGGGGACAGAAGAGAGGAAAATAATATGTTGAAAATTATGAATTATTTGGAGGAATCTCTAATAGGCTATGTAACACTCAGGATAAAAGGGAATTGGATAAATATTTATAATTGCGGTCATATACATTTTATTATAAAAGGTAAGATGAATAAATGGGGGTGCGACAAGAGAAAAATGTATGAGGGTTGTTTACAAATGGGGGAATTTCTGTCAATAATATTATATAGTAGCAGAAGTAATTTTTTACGAACATACTACATTTTTGGAAAGGAGTTCGAGCTCAGGGTTATACCAAAAATATTGGAAAAGGGTAAGGGTGTTATTGATTGGATTTAAAATATTGTGTGGCGACGAGATTTTTGAGATTGTCATGTGTTATTGAAAGGTGGATGGATATTAAACACCACCAAGTTTGAGTTACCAGAGGGGAAGCCAGGCCAGCTCGGTAGCTCAGTGATAGACCAATGGCACGGATTGCCAGAGACCCGGGTGCGAGTCCTGTTCGAGCCTGCATTTTTCGCTGAAAATCTACATAGGTGATATTCTCGTATTTCCACATATGTTTCTTACAAATGGAGAGTATTTTCTTGTGCACATACGATTTTTTAAAAATTATGCAATTCAGTTAATAATACAGCTATTTGATATATAAGAGGTGTCCTAATAGGGTTATAATAAACTTTTAAAGAATCCCTGTTGTACCCATAAAATGCTAGGGATATTTCCATAATATCTTCCAAACAGGAAACATCTTTTGTACATTCCAATAACACACAGAAAATGTTAAAAAAAAAAAACTTTTTCATATCTATTCGTGACCAGATAAGAAATCAACTTCTTTAAAAATAAAAATTCAAGTTTTTTGATTTTTTCAATCTTTGTCGATTTTTTCCATTTTGGCGAATATCTCAAAACAATATATCTCCGTCCCTAATTGAGCTAGAAGAATGGTTGATAGCTTGTCGGACTCGGAATGAAGTTATCGTTCCATCGAACTAGGTTTCTTTGTTCTAGGACCGGCAGTTTCCTACTTGCTTTATTTTCAATCGTAGATTCCCTTCCAAAGCTCTACTGAAAGGTCTCGACATGCAGATTCCGAATCTACAAACACTATCACTGTAGGGCAATTAAGGTCAGATCAGGGACCCTTTGAATAACATAATCTTTTACTGATAAAAACATCTGTTGAAGACCGTTAAGTAGTTCCGAGAATTTTCCATAGGGTTTGATATCAGTCAGGAACAGTAAAACGCCTGCTCAAGACAATTAACGATGAACTTTCATATCAGTCAGGAAAACATCTGGTGAAGACGGTTAACTATTTCCGCGAAAGGAAATTTTAAAATACCAACTTCTTTTCACACAAATTCTCCTTCTGCTCCTCGAAGACATCGAACGTCTAATGACAAACATCCACTTTATTCAACAGGTGAAAACAGTCAAAGTATGTTTAATGCTGCCCCAGCATTCGTCACACTTGTCCAATTGGGAAGCACAAGATCCGCAGAAAACAAAATGTCAACACGGACGAATTATAACACTGCATGGATTCTCAAAACGTATTTTGCAAACTGACACAGAATCCCTACTACGTTTATCGGACGTTTTCTCAGGAGTTTCTACACTGTCGCAATGCTCTTCTTTTTCTCTCTTCTATTTCCTTCAACGTCTCGCAGTGATAATGAACTTCTTCTCCTAATTTGTTGAACAGGTAACTTCCACATCAGAGAGATTCATGTATGGCTACATACATAAACGGGAAACAACTCCGCAGCCGATGCAGGGCCGTTCGATTGCTGTCCAGTTAACCGCAAGATCGAACACGTTCCCAGAACTCCTCGTAGCTGGTCTCGTAGAAATTCAAGCCACATTCAGACAGTCTTGTACCGCAAACATCCATTCTCAAACATGATCCCCTTATAGTAGTGTAATTGATGCTATTATAAATTCGATAAATGATGAACCCCCCTCAGGCAGATTTGCCTACACTTAAAACTAGCTCAAGATGAGCATATGAGCTTTTTGCTCAAGTGTGGTACTCTGTCTAATCCAAGATTTTTGTAAAAATTCCCTCGCGATTTTCCCGTGAAATGATGGGCCCCCTCAGATTGATTTGGCTACACTTACAAAAGGCACTTCTGTGAGATTGTTGTCCATAATCCTGTCAAAAATATGCCCCTCTTGATATTTTTTTTGGCTACACCTAAAACTAGGCCAAACGTATTAACACACACACACACACACACACACACACATTGACCTTGACCTTGACCTTGAGATGACCTTGAGATGACCTTGACCTTGACCTTGACATTGACCTTGAGATGACCTTGACCTTGACCTTGAGATGACCTTGACCTTGACCTTGAGATGACCTTGACCTTGACCTTGACCACAACCACCCACATACACACCCATACACACACACACCCACACACACATACGTGTAAACGTGGTCTTATAAGGCCCGAGTGAGTGTACATATGTTGTTGGAACCACTATAATTTGATAAATTAGCAAAATAAAATTCATTTTAAAATGTCGAGACCATGCATGTGATTACAAATACCACCGTGGTTTTTGAAAATTATCATTTATGCAGTTTTCCTGACGAAAAAATGGTTACTATTCTTGTTGGAACCTGGTACCAATATCACCTGTCTAATTTACGTGTTGTAATTTTAATACAATTGCATCCGTTGTGGGTACCAATCAATATTGCAAAACCCGTCCAACCAATCACAATTCTTGTAGGTCACATGATTTCTTCCTGTGTGTAAGCAGCTACGTACCATACCGAATTGGGCAAAAAGTTGTGAAACGCGCTTTACAGCGTCAGTTGAGAGCGCGTAGCTTGCACTTATCTGTCTGGGCGCAGAGCATTCGGAAGGGGAGGGGGGAAAAAAAGAAGAGTTCCTCTCACGGCGGAGTTAGGAAGGGATTAACTGCGGCGCAGTCAGGGGCGTACTTAAGGAGTTTTTACCCACTGTGGAATTGAGAAAATAATCACATTTACCCTAATCGCTGACTCTTAATTTTTACTTTGCATACTTTTATGTGTTGTTTGAAGATTTCAGAAATCAAAGCAGGCTTGTGTGGCCTATCATGCCGCAACTGTGTGAAACGAAGCTCTTTATTGGAACGCTACCAAGCGAAACGCAATAGGTAACAAGCGACAAGAGATACGTATCGCTTGTAATTGAACCCTCAGTAATCAATTCGACCTTTCGCATTGATGCGACAGGGCAAGCTGCACATGTCGCTTTCGGCTCGGTGCATTAGGTTTTTCGCGCATGAGCGGTGAATTTCTTGCTTTAGATCGAAGTCGCCAGTGTTCTTGGGAGTCCGTAAAGGGGGGGGGGGTGGCAAGGGGGACCCGTGCCCCCTTTGGAAAATGAAAGTCAACCAAAAATTATATATTTCACACATATAATTCCATTTCAGCCACAATAACATGTGTTAATTAATGCACGAACATGATAAATTCAAATGTAAGCAATGTTTTTTTGAAGGAACATTGGGTAAAATGTGGCTTATTTGCTCCCCCTGGAAAAAAAATACCTTCCTTGCCCTTCCCTGGAAAAAAAACCCTGCTGACGTCCATGCCAGTGTTGTCTGTCGATTGTCGCCTGCCACTTGTCGCTTCGATCTGAAGTCTCCTTGAAGGGGTCAGGGGAAGAATTCTGACGGAGGCGACAAGCGACAGTGTGCTTCCACATCGACAAGAGACACGGGTCCCTTTTGTCTTGTAGACTAAAACATTCACCGCTCGTGCACGACAAGTGGAGGCATCACGATGCACAACATTGATAAAGTAGCCAGTTTGAGTGACACAACCAAGCGACATTGATAAAGTAGCCAGTTTGAGTGACACAACCAAGCGACATGCAATATTTGCAGCTTACCGTGCTGTATCAGTTCGAAACGTTGCAATGATTACCGAGGCTTGTCGCTTGTCGCGTTACGCTTCGGTCTGGAATCTGCTTAAACGGCATAAACGGCAGGCGACTAGCGACATGGAGATTTTATACCAAAGCGACAAGCGACAAGCGACATTAGACCATTCAATATAAGGCAAAGCATTCACCGCGCATGCGCGAACAAAAGTACGAAGCGACATGATGCACGGTATTAACAAAACTGGCCAATCAGAGCGACACGCAAGCTACAAGCGACACCTGCATCTTGTCGTGTCGCTTCTGTTCGAAAGGTTCAATTCATTACTGCTGGTTCGCTTCCAAGGGACATGTGTTGGTTGGCGCTTTCGTGTGTAATCTCCCTTACAAGGCAAGAAAGCTGCAAACGACAGACGACAAGTGACAGGCGACAAGCGACACGGAGAATTCACACAGAAGCTGCAAGCGGCAAGCGACACTAGCACAGTTAGTCTAAATCCAAACATTCACCGCGCATGAGCTAACAAGAGCACTAGGTGACAGGATGCACGGTATTGAGAAAACGGCCTAATCAGAGCTACACGTGCAGCTTGACCTGTCTTGATACGAAAGGTTGCATTTATTTCTGAATGCTGGTTTGCAAGTTAAGCGTGTCACGTGCCGCTCCCCTCTGAAAGCTACACCAAGCCATTGTTTTATTGAATTCTCCTCAGGAAAGGAAGAGAATGCTTATACAAATACAGTCTCCGTAGATCATTTGCGAAGCCACTCATTATATTTGAAACTCTACTTTATGTGCACACTCAGCGTGCACTATAATCAACTGAAGCGACCCTAACAAATTATTCGCTGGAACTAGGGTCTCACTTTCCTAATCGTTGTGAAGGGTCACTCGCAATAGAATTGTTACGATTTTATCTCTCTGGTTGAGAACAGAATTTGGAGACTATAGTCGACAAAAAAGTTATTTCTCTTGGAGTTATTAGATTGGGGGAGGAGGGTGGTGCTTCAGATGGCTGTTCCATGTAGACTGTACATTTGAACAAAAGGAGCAAAGGAAAAGTAACTTATTTCATTTCTTTGTAAAATGAATTAAGTGTTAATTTACCAGAAGTCCAGTACAGCAAAACTATCCAAGTTTATAATGGTGTGAGTCTTAATGGACATTTTAATTAAACCTTTCTTAACAAACTGATTCAATATTGAATAGGGTAGTGGTTCCCTAAGGGTGCGCCGCGGCGCCCTGGGGTGCCGCGAAATGTTCCGGAATTTTAACTGAAATGCCACTTACTTGTTAGTCTACACAGGGTTTTAGATATGATTGTTCCAAACATGTGCTTATTTAGTACTTTTTACATAAACAATGTTTCTGAATTTGAAATATGTGCTTATTTTTTAACATAAGGCAAGCAACCTAATAACACTAACTTAGCGTTGCAAGTTTTAGATAGGCCTATGCCTATATTCTGACTTGGGCGCCGCGGAAAACTTTTGAAACTACAAAGTTTGAGATCCCCTGAAATAGGGCATAATTGTAATAATGAATGATTGACGTATAAACTTGATGTGAATCGTAGAGAAATGTTTGTTTCGCGAATGGAGCGAACAAGAAAATGTTTTACAAATCTCATTCCTTGCAACCACCCAATCACAGTAACTGTTGATCACCTGACCTCTACTTCCACGTCACCCATGAAGCCTGCTGGTGCTTCTTTGCGTCCTAGCACCTGGACCACAAACATTTCGTTTTCGCGCCTTTTTTACCGGACGCCCGGTCCTTTCTTATTTCGGTAGTTCTTCTCGCAGTCAAGTAGGAGGGGTACGAGTTTCACTTAAAGCCTCCCCGATGGCCCTGTCGACCTCCGTGACGGTGTGGTTATCACAGAGCGCTACGACGTCAGGGGTTCCGGGTGCGAGTCCCGGGTAAGGCACGGGTATTTGTTTGTCCAAATGAGAAAAACTGAAAATTGAGAATAACCGAGAAATGAAAATCTTGATAATATAGTGAAAAACGGGGGATACTTCAGGTTAGGGGTATTCCTTAAAAAAAATGGCGTATTGGTTGCTTCGTCGCCTTGTAATCAAAGGGTCCCGGGTTCGATACCGGTGGAGGCACTTTGTGGGTTGGATTCCACTTTAAACTGTAGATCCATTCCCAATAAGCCTTACTGTGCATAAAGCGGACTTAACCAAGCACAATATGCACTATTTTGCGAATGTGGGAGTTGTTGAAAGGTTCCCAATATAGCTATTTTGTTCTTTGATTACTGGGCTGCTTTAAATAGAATTAGTGAAGGCAACGAGAGCAAGTGAAATATTCATTCGAGAATTAGACTGCAAGAATCAATAGCAGAGTTGTCTGTTTCCATCCGAATCGTGGCGCGCCAAAAGCAAGTTCCGAGCGACCCAGCTGGCCGCTGGCGCCAAAGTGTCTGGAATCGTCTCAAGCAGACCGACCTGCAGTGAGCACACAGGCAATGAATTCGGTTTCTGGTGAAGTGACACTTATATATATACAAGACCAGGAACGTGACCGGCGATGGAGGGTTGGGACAAGATATACTTTGTTAAATTTGGACCAAGTTATCTGTTTTTACCATGTATTTAGTAACTCTATAGTCCAACAGCCTTTTGAAGACCAGAGCTTATCAAATGGGTTCTTCGTTGATCGCATTCAGTCCCATCGACGCTGTTATCAGACTTTCTCAATAGGAGCCAGATCGTCCTTATTAAGAAAAAAAAAGTGAAGGGAAAGTGCTCCCCTGTGCAATGCACCACGCCATGAAGGCGTATAGGGAGCGTGGGGTTAGGGCCTCACACTTTCTTGAATACGGCCGAAGGTGGGGGTGACGTGATCAGCACCACGTCCCTTGCCGCCTTTACCCCCAGAGTTTCCTCCAGGTACTCACTTTATACGACGATGGGTGGACGCCCCAGCTGCCTGAATAGGTGGAAACATTTCCGGTTCTCCCCCGCCTGGAGAACCTTATTAAGTCTTTGAATTATATTAATTGTGTTGCGTCATCACCCAAATTTTGGAGCTCTCATCTAAGTTCGAACCCGGGACCGCAGATAATACGCAGGAGACCTTTTCATGGTAATAGTATGATAATTACAATGGAATGAGAACCCAGGAGCTAGATATTTGGCACCCTAGTAGTAGAGTGCCCATAATATTTTGACCCCAAAACGGGACATCCCAAGGAGATCAGTGTACTTCCTCCCCTCCTGAAAAATCACTTAGGCCTAATTATAAATTTATTGTTATAATTAAAGTATTATTATTATTTTATTATTTGAAATATGATCTCTCGTTGTCAAAAGCTATTATTTATTATAATCTCGGTGTGACTTACACAGTATTTCTGGTTCCTTCTGATCAACCTTTGATGTTAGCCCTACGCAGAAGTTGAGGAGTGCCAGAAGTATGTAGTAGAACAATCAATCTTCTTGAGAGTGGCTTTATTTTTCACCAACCGTTTGTAAATCTCCTCGAAAACCTTACCCCACACATCTGACGCGTGATTTCCCACTTCAGTTTGTGGTTTGTCCCAAGTTCATATTGAAACTGCATATACTTTTCTTGGACATACTTATGCACTCTCTACAAATAACGGAACACACGCAAAACAATACAACTTTTTTTTTAGCATGAAATGTCTCAACTTTATACTTGGTTTTCAAGCTAACCCCTAGGCTTTTCTAAAACGGTACAAATAGTGTTTTTAAATAATATAGAAGGGACGACCGGGACACGCCTCTCAAACAGGACTGTCTCGTTCAAAACGGGACATACGGTCACCCTATATAAATGACAACATAACTAAGGACCTAATGAGTGAACTGTTAGAAGGCACTCCAATATCAACGTTTCCACTTCCATGTAATACGCCTCAGAAACTACGTTCTTGAAGGACATTGATGCTAAGTCCATAGTTAGTACATATTCTGCTAGGTTGTTAGTTATTCTGCGATTTGTCCATTAAGTACCGACGCTCCTCCACAGCCAGTTCTTACTGTTGCCTTAAAACTATAGTAGCTATTATATTCTTCCTCTGTAACTGAATCATCACGTTATCATATTTACGGCTGGAACAGAAGGGGGAGGGGGTGTTCCTTGGCTCTCTAAATCACTCGCTCGCTCCTTCTGAATTCCAGAGATTTCAAACCATCAACATGCGCATGTAATTTGATATGATCGAACAGTGGCGTGAAGAAGAAGGGTGGCCAATATTCCGACTGTGCTGCAGCGTTTCTATGTGGAAGACTTGCGCACTTTTGGCGTGGTGTACGCTCGCATGCTTGACCTTCGGCCACGTTGTGAGCCCAATCATGTTATAGCTGGAATTCCTCAATGATCTTAATGATTTTGAAGATGCGTTCATGTTGTATTGGATGAAGGGAAAAAAGTGTATAAGTTCGCTTGCGTGTGTATATGCTCTAATATTTTACAAATATTTAACACATATTATTGTCTAGTTTCATTATAATAAACTGGGTACATATGGTCCGTTTCAAAATATTTAGATATTTCATATAAACGAATTAAATAGCGGCATGTCTCGTGCGCTCGCCGACGTGGCTCCCTTATTTGAAAAGTTTTGAACATAACGTTATGTGTGTAAGGCCTCTTGTTTACTTTCTTAATAATAAGCTGGGTAACGTCATTGCCTTGTAATCGAGGGGTCCCGGGTTCGATACCCGGTGGAGGCACAAGTGGTTCGGATCCCACTTTAAACTGTAGGTCCAGTCCCGATTAGCCTTACTGTGCATAAAGTGGACTTAAAACACCAACTCAAACCAATAAGCTGGGTAAGTAAAAACAGTTTCAAGATAGTTAGTTGGATGTTTTCTGTAAACGGATTCAATAGGGACACTAAATTGGAAAAGCAATATTTACGTATTTTGTGATTTTCACAATTTAAAACGTAATTGAAAAATAATTGTTTTCCGTCATTCCCCTCGAATTCCTCTGTAATAAATTATGAGGCTCATATTTTGAAATTCGAACAGTCTAGCATAATTCACTTAGTAGTTTCTGGGGTGAAAATGAAGTTCCCTAGCAACGTCTGTTGCCATGGTCAACAACAAGCAAGTTAAGCTCTGATATCATAGTAAAAAGCCTGGAATATGAGCAACTTCAAAAGAATTCCATTTCAACAACAACACAACTAAACACCTGGCTAAACAACAACAAGCTTTCCCTGAATGTTAATAAAACAGTTCTAATAAATTTTAATCCAGCAAAACAAATAAAAAACTTAAATGTAATTATTAGAGCCCGGAAGTTTGGCAAAATGCCTCTTTTTATCTACTGCATATATTGATAAAAATTTTCCGGATATACGTTTGTTATGTTGTTTCGAATGTTTTAGAAGCCTTTTCATTTTGCCTATTTTGCCTATTTGGGAAACAAATAAAAAACTTAAGAAGTCGTCAAAGAATGCAATGCAATAAAATTCTTAGGAGTATGGATAGACTCAAACCTGTCTTGGGACATGCAAATTACTAATTTAACTCAAAAGTTAAGCAGGCTCTGCTACATGATGAGAATTTTGAGAAATGTTTTAACTTTGAATGTTTTAAGGACAGTATATTTTGGACAGATTCAAACTGTACTTACATATGGTATCTCTTTCTGGGGCAGCTCACCCAAAATGCAGAAAATTTTTATTTGGCAAAAACGCAAAACGCATATTAAACATTATGAAGAATGTATCCCTCTCAAACCCAACAAAACAAATTTTCAATGAATTTCAAATATTACCTCTTCCATGTTTGTACATATTAGAAACGTTGTACTTTATTCATACAAATTCTAAAATCTTCTCAAAAAATCTGGACATACACAAGTACAGCACTCGTATGCATAACTCCCTCCACCTTTCTACTGTCCGCACATCCAAAACACATAGTGGTCTAGGATTTCAAGGTGTAAAACTCTATAACAAGCTGCCAGAGGAATTCAAGAATCATAATCCAACCAAATTTAAAATAACAGTAAAAAGCTTGCTTATGAAGTATTTGTTTTATAGCACAGAGGAGTACTTAGATCATATTTTTCATTAATAGACATAACCTTTGATTTTCTTCCATTTTTATGTTCACTAATACCCATAACCTTTGATTTTTCTTCTATTTTTTAAGTTATTCCATACTCTTTTATACTTTTGATATGCATAAGTATGTGTTAATTCCTTTCTACTCAAAATCATACATGTAATTAACCTATCCCATATCATAGTGCTATTTGTACTTATAAGATCAAGTGGATGGAAATAAATCATATCATATCAGACTGTCTCGTGACTGTTAAACTAATGTAGTAGCAGTGTCATATTGTTTAATTGATTGAAATGAAAATTTTGTACATTTTGCGGGAGGGGACCAACATACATTCGAGTGTGTTAATTCCTTTGTATTCAAAATTATACATGTAATTTTATTTTATTTTTATTTTATACTCTTTATACTTTTAATATGCTTAAGTATGTGTTAATTCCTTTGTACTCAAAATTACACATGTAATTGACCTATCTCATATCATAGTGCTATTTGTACTCATATGATCAAGTGGATGGAAATAAATCTTATCTTATCTTATCTTAAGAATTGTTTGTCATTATACCTCCAAACATTTTGTTAAAACAAGCACGATGTAGATATTATCGCATTGAGTATACCAATATCTAATTGTATCTGGACTGAAACATCTTCTTATGTAGATGTCAACCTTGTTTGAAGCTCCTTCTCAAAACCAAGAGTGTGTGTGATCTGTGAGAAATAATGTAGCTTCACAATAAAGACTTGAATCAAACAAGATAGTTAGTTGGATGTTTTGTATAAACGAATTCAATAGAGACACTAAATCGGAATAGCAATATTTTACGTATCTTGTCATTTTCGCATTTTTAAACGTAATCGAATTTCTACCTCTCCTCAGTAATAAATTCTGACGCTCATATTTTGAAATTGGAAAAGTCTAGCATTATTCACTTACACTAGATTTCGAGGTTAAAATAAACTTTCATTAAGTTCCCTAGCAACGTCCGTTTCCATGGTCAACAACAAGCACGGCAAGCTCTAAAGAATTGCTTGTCGTTATACCTCTAAACATTTAGTTGAAACGAGTACGATGTAGATATTCTCGCATTGAGTATACCAATATTCATATACGTAATTGTATCTGGACTGAATCTTCTTCTTATGTAGATGTCATCCTTGTTTGAGGCATCTTTTCAAAACCAGGAGTTCATTCATCTGTGTGTGATCTGTGAGAAATATAATGTTAAGAATTAAAGGAAACAATGTGAGCAAAAAGAGAAAGCCATGGAAACGGTTGCTAAGGACGTGAAAAAAGGGCATTTTCACTCTTAAGAAAGGGCCAATTTTTTAATTTTCTCGGCTTTTTGGGACAATTTCATGGGGGGTCGTAATCGGGCATTTTTTGCCTCCGGGCCTTCCTTCATGGAGAACATTTATGTCAGTGAGTGGTGGGATGGGTCTATATAGTATATATTGGACTCGCGTACTTTCGACGTGGCCTCTCTCGCATGCGTGACCTTCGGCCACGTTGTGGGCGTAATCATATTATAGATGGGGTAAAATGTCTGCATGTTGTATTGGATGAAGGGGAACAAGTGTATAAGTTCGCTAATTTAAAAAGTTTCAAAAGTTACTTTATATGTGTATGGGCTCTAATAAGGTACAAATATTCAAAAGAGTATTGTCTAATTTCTTAATAATAAACTGAGTAAGTAATAACTGTTTCAAGATAATTAGTTGGATGTTTTTGCATCAACGAATTCAATAGCGACACTAAATTGAAAATGCAATATTTACGTCTTTTGTCATTTTCACATTTTTGAACGGAATTGGATAATAACTGTTTTCCGTCATTCCCCCCAAATTCCTACCTTGCGTCTGTAATAAATTCTGACGCTCGTATTTTGAAATACGAAATGTCTAGTATAATTCGCTTACAATAGTTTTTGGGGTGAAAATAAACTTTCTTTAAGTTCCCTAGAAACGTCCGTTTCCATGGTGAACAACAAGCACGGCAAACTCTCTAAATAATTGTTTGTTATTATACCTCTAAACATTTAGTTAAAGCAACCACGATGTAGATAATATTTTCGCATTGAGTTTACCAATATATGTACGTAATTGTACCTGAGCTGAAACTCCTTATTATGTAGATGTCACCCTCGTTTGATCCACCTTTTCAAAGCCAGGAGTTGATTCAGCTGTGTGTTGTAGATCTGTGAGAAATATAATGTATCTCGGCAATTAAGAATTGAAGGAAACAGTGTGTGCTGCAAAAAATGTCCGTGGCAACGGTTGCTAAGGACGTGAAAAAATAAGGGCTATTTGAGCTATTTTTGAATTTTCTCGGCCTTTTGGGACGATTTCATGGGGTGTTGTAATCGGGCATTTCTCGCCTCCGGGGCTTCCTTCATGGAGAACATTTGTGTCAGTGAGTCAGTCAGTGGTGGGATTGAGGCTTTATATATATTGGATACCGAGTTACCTTTCATGTACAATTTTCTGAAACTTTGAGTGAAGTTACGAGCTAGGCACATTGTAGCTCTGTTTGTATACTCTGTCCCGAGAGTGACTCGAGAGTGCTCGACCAATTAACGCGTGAGAGAGAACAGGGAAAATGGGAGAAAAAGGGATTTTAAATTCGTCGTTGAAATCTTCAGTGATACTTATTCTAAAGGTAAAAGGTAAATATAATCTACGTGCATTGAATCATGCTGTGAAGGTACACAGGGGTCAAAGGTGGAGCTCTCCCACCGTTGAAAGACCACAAGGTGAATGCAACGCGGTCCTGGAAACTCTCCCTTCTGAAGCATGACGTCATATGAGTTGCAGAGGCGGGCCCCGTTCCTCTGTAGGCAGGGAAGAAGTGAATTGGTGTTTGCAAAACAACAATATTTCATGAGTTTTAGAATATTAGGAGGGAACATTTAAGAAAGTCAACATCTTCTAAAGTCCAAAATTTAGCACTAAAATATTTCTCTAGAGCACGGTTTACTTTAGTTAGTCGTTAAACTCACACCTTGGAGTAAAAAGTATTCTTTGACAATTAGGCTATTATCAGTCCTTCTGATTTTTATCAGCCTGGCGTGCAGCATTTTTCATTGCATTGTATGGGTCATACGTAGATAGCTCGGTGGTCGAGCGTGTTGAGTGCAGGCCCGTAGCCAGGAATTCTTTGTAGGGGGGGCGAAGTCAATATTAGAGGGGGCAAATTTTTAATATATTGTGTCGCATTGGCAGGGTACATAGAAGCACTTGCCCCCTCCCTCAAAAGAGATAGTAACAGAAAAGGGATGATATCTTGAAACTGCAACGAACAAAAAAAAACTTCGAGCAACATCAAATAGCAATATTACGATAATGACTTTTCCAGATTGCCAAAGAATATAAAGTTTAACATAAATAGGCTAATAGGGACTGTTTCTACTTGATATTTACAGGTCGATAATGTTAATAGATGATTAATGTGTACCAACAGCTTTGGGCCTCTCTGCAGAACTGATTAAGGGAGCCCTTTATAAATCATGCTTCATAATGATTTCCTCTAGTTTCCAGTATGCAAGATCTTTACGCACAAAGGAATCTAACGAGAATCCAACAACACCATTGTGTTGTGTTATGCAAGAAGAATCGAATTAATTAAATAATAATTGTTACATATTATCTACACTTTGATGAATTCTGTAAAAAATTGTAATACATTTTTGTACTTGCTAAAACATTAATTCACATTAGTTCACCACGGACTCTATTTCCTTCAAAGGGGAGACTCTTGCATCACTACAGACAATGTTTGCCTACTGGTTACGTTAACCATTTTGCAAAATATTGTGTGAATTGTTCAGTATTATATTGCTATTTGAAATACACGTTTTGACACCTGACAAACAAATAGGAATCCCTCGATTGATCAATGACTTCTTGGATTACAGTGTCATCATTAATATTTCATATTAAGTTTCATAGAAAGAAATTGTTTTAATAGGGGCGGGGCGCCATGGTATTCTCTTTAAGATTTCTTTTTTTTTCATATGTATCGTTTGGCTGCCAGGGCCGACTCCCGTCGCCCCACAGCTATTTATGGCTCTGAACTTGTTCTATAATAAAAACAGACATTGCGAGCGAAGCGAGCAAGAAAATTTTACGAAATGTATTTTTATTTGTATAAAATTTGAAAGAAAAATGCAAGGAACATGTAAAAACTAATTCCATCATGAGTATCCAATTGTCCTGCTATTCTTAGATTCTCCTAGTCTTGTTTTTTTACTTCAATGTTTGCTTCCCCTTGAATGGACTTCCGTCCAATGTCGGGGGGAGGGGACAATGCCCCCTGCCCCCTGTAGTTGCGGCACTGTATACGAGTGTCTCTTCATCAATTTCACGTCATCACTCATTGTTGCGATAAGCTAGATGAGGCAGAAAAGCAACGCTAAGTAACAAAAATCAAATATCCACTCCCTCTCTCTACCACATGAATCACTATTACCAAAAGGTAGACTTTGGAAATAAAAATGTAAGCAGTTCCAAGTTCAGGGCAACACATTCAAGAAAAACATCCGAACACATTACGTTACCTTTAATACAAGACTACTCAAAATGTCACAACTGCTCTAGATACTGAAAATTGCGAAATCATTACCCGAAGTCTGAATTTGGAAGGGAATTTTTTCCCCCAATTCTGATACGACATTATACAGAATCCCATACACCCTAATAAATCACAAAATCAATAAGTGTCTTTGTTATGTTGTTAGAGTAACACATGATATAATTGTAAAGATTTGTGAGAATTCCAGGTAGGAATTTTTCACAGGGGGGCAAAGCAGGTTCTCAGGGGGGGCAGTTGCCCCCCCTGCCCCCCCTCTAGCTACGGGCCTGGTTGAGTGGTATACTGGCGACCTAGGTGCCAATGGATCCGGGTTCGATTCCCTGTGTGAGGTGTAAGGCGTGACGTTTGTGAAGAGTACGAATTCCACGCAGTAAAACCCTGGACCGCATTCTGCAGAATAATGAGGGTCTGGAGCCCAGATGCACGGACAGTATAATCCTCTGCGGTTGCGTGTTGGCGCCCTGCATGCTAAGTTGCCCTTCGCAACATCTGTTTTTAACTAGGGTGTACAGACTTGAGTCTTCAGACGACGGCAGTTCTAGTATTTGCCTCGACTGTACGTAATCACTGGCGTAGGCCGAGGGGGGATGGTTGAAGGGGCTACAGTCCACTCCGAAATTTGAAGAAAACTAACATTTTCAAATAAAGGCAGTGAAGAACTGGGGAATGGGGGACCAGAGTGAGTGTTAAATGTGATGACGTGTCCAGAATTTAAATAAATCAATGTATTCTTAAGTTCCGGCCTGCATGAGTCTACCTTTGTAAGTGTAACTCATAATTCATCTTCTTCGTCGCCAATAGTGGCTGAAAAGCGATGTAAATATTAATGAATGCAAACATAAATTCTAGCTCTACGCTGTATCAATTCTGACCACCTCTCGTACATAAATCAATTTTGTATACATTTTGTCCTTGTCGATGCTTCTCAACAATATCTGGTTAGTAAAGGTAGAATGAGAATGAGAGAAAGGGAGATGTTTCCAGATGTTTCCAGCTTTGGCTGCAAATCGCTTCTCCCATCTGGCTAGAACTCGAGAAAAACCAAACTGTTAAAATTCCAATTTGGAGGCATTACGGGAAATATAACTTTCATTATTGTAGTGGTTGTTTCTACATATTTTATTTTTTGAGGACACATTCCAGGGTGGTCAGGCACCATTAAGGTACGCATATAACGATTACATTCTAAATGCAGTTCTTCTTCATTTTGTTTTAGTCTCGTAAAGATTAACAGACTATCTATCAGACTATCTAAAAAGATGTGTAAGGCCTCACACACTCTTTGATCACGGCCAATTTGGAGGTGATGTGATCAGCACTACGTTCCTGCCGCCTTTACACCCCAGAGTTTTACCTCTAGTTACCCACCATTTATTTGAGGCTGGATGAGCTCCAGTCGCTTTACGCGGGGACAACGGCGGAAACATTTCGACCTTAGATCATCCAAGGGACTCCCGTGTGGCAGACAGGCGCCCTACTGACTAGATTACATTATATTGTGCATAACCATTATTTATTTTGAATCAGCCCCTCCCCCGCGCCCTTAATTAAAATGATATATTGTTAGCACTAGCTTACCCGGGGGGGGGGGATTCCAGGCCAACCAAATTCTCAACTGTGGACATTTGTATTTAAAAAATGAAAATAAATTAAAATACGTTGCAATGGTCCCTACCAATATTTCTGAATTACTTTTGCTCATACAATGATGAAGGTAACGTACATAGGAGGAAAATTCACGCTGTGGGCCTATCAGTATGTTCCGCCATGAAACTTGTGCCTGTAACAGTGTACAATTGGTTGATAATTATGGTAATTAATGTAGTTATTATAATTACTTGAGAACAGCACATACGAAAACAAGAAATACCATTGATTCAACATTAACATGTAATTTTGAGGTCTAGTGAATGATAAAATGTGTGTGACACTCGTGTAATAATTGGTTCACATGATGGTCATTTTGCAATTATTATATTTGTTATATAAGTTATATGAACAACAAAAGAAGAAATGATTCATTAAAAAATTGTTCCATGAATTTTAATTTTAATGTTAAAAATGAAAAAAATGTCTGGGCCTCTGAGGCCCCCTCAGGTATGTTAATTTCTTGTACGCCAGGGGAAGCTAGGGATAAGAAAAACCAAACTTATTCCAGTCTTAGCTAGAATACAATTCAAATGTAGTCGAAAAAAGGTATAGGCTAGGTGATGTAATTTGTACCTCTTTCATCTTCGATTCCTACAGATCATAAAATTCTAAAGTCACGACTTCAATAACACAAATAATTTTCGTCGGAATAACAGTTTTAAGTAAGGTATAAAAATGGCTACAAATTGGCCGTGCTTCAACTCTAGATATTAGAGAACCAAGTTATATCATTTGAGCAGGTAAAAATACAAAATACGTATGTTGATAGGATATACGTATTGTAGAACAAAGTGAAAACTATAAAAACCATTGAAATTGAAATAAATCTACATTTCTCAAGTAAGCATAAAGGAAAGGAAAAGTAACGCACAATTCGTGCAGTAATGATAAAATATTACTAATTGCGAGAGCTTTACCGTGAAACGATTGCCCCGCCATCGATATGGAGACACACGGGAACGAGTCATACAATTCGACAAACACTGCTAGGCCTCTATTTTGACGTGAACCAAGCTTCGTAAGTTCTTTTTAACAAACATTGTTTCAATGTGCGCGAGCTACACCTCCGCAGTTCTATTCACTGGGAATGACCTACTAAAAGCGCGAATTTTCATGAAAGGCTAGCATGTGAGTCAATGTGTGAAGAACCCCGTCTCCTCGGATTAAAAGCGCGGAGTTAGAGTAGAACCCAGAGCCCCCTGGTAGCAGCAGATTTTTTGGCGGATGGAGTGGGGGAGGGTTGCACGTAATATTTCGTTTATACTGTAGGAAAGTTCAAGTCCGTGCTTCTCAAGTAAGACATGCATGCCGAAATATTGAGGACAGCGACAGAGTGCTGAAAACAACTTTTCCCATCCTCTTTTTTTACTTTTTTTTTACTAGCGTTTTGGATAAGATTGATTGATTATTTTTTTGTTTCAAGTCCACTTTATGCACAGGAAGGCTAATCGGGTTTTGGATAAAAGTATTTACAATTTGAAGGCATAGTTTCCCTTCCCTTGTAGGAATAATGCGGTGAATTCAGCAGTCCTACATAAAAGTAAAACATTTCACCAGTAGTCTTTAGGTGAGCCTACCTACAAAGATTTAATTTTCCATAATTGTAATTGCTAGTCAGTTAACAAAGCATACACCCTTAATCCACCATCGTGGAATTAACATTTCTTTTCGCATGCATATCTCAAAGTTCGACTACAGAAACACAATTAATTAACTTGGTGTTTTAAGTCCACTTTATTCACAGTCAGGTTAATCGGGACTGGACCTACAGTTTAAATTGGGATCCGAACCACTAGTGCCTCCACCGGGTATCGAACCCGAGACCCCTTGATTATACAGAAACACAATGACCGAAAATATGGGAATAAATAATATCACCCATGAAACAGCAAAATCAAGTTAAAGTTTTGCAACTGATGTGGTGAACGCTGCGTGCAGACTTGAAGACGCCAATGCAACAGTCTCTTTTCATCTTCCCAGTTATATCGTTTACGTCTCGGGAATCACTCCCGCAAGCCGGCTCTGTGGCTGAATTGTTAGCGTAGCGTGCCACAAAACACACGGTGTCCTAGGTTCGCATCCCGGTTAAAAAACCTGGACATGAAGTTGTGTTTGTTCCAACAGTCTGTTTCATCATTCATCCCAGCCTTCACATTATATGCGACATTTGCATGAAGACACAACATTTGCTGCTGTTATCTACTTATTGATTTGATTAGTTTACATCTCGCTTCTGTCTCTTTTGGTCACGCGAAGGTTAGGGTGAAATTGAAGCCAGGCAATAACGAACACGCATGGGCGGTTAGCAATACACAGACTGAGTGTGAGTCTAGACGCCAAAGCCCCGTTTGTCTGCAAAATGCACACTCTGTACTAATAGCACTTGTATAGTTTAAAATATCGATACATCTGATTAAAAATATTCATTAAACTTCGTTGTCCTTTAAAACTGCCACTTTCAATATATATTTCGCCATATAACACAAATACCGCAAACTCACTAAAGGAAAACAATAGCCACACTGGACGCGAACCAAGAAACAAGGATGTTGATTTCAGCCTTCAATATCTCTCCACTTGACTTTTAATTGTTGGCATTCAAAATGTTTACATTCTTATTTCGAGGAACAATTGTTTATATTCGAGCAATAAAATTGTACATATTGTTTGTATCACGTGACCTTTGAAAATATGGTCATGATGTAAGAACTTATTTAAGCGCTAGATACTCCTTCGTTCATGAAATTAGCAAGAAAAAGGATTTGACATGTTCTATTCTGCTATTATAACAACGTTAAGAAATTTTAATAGTCCATGGTCTTCTTCACTTCTGCTCCTTCAGCTTCTCATTTTTGTGCGGCCCTAGGTATCCTAGTACGAACCCCCCGCCCCCCTTCCTTGAGTCCATCGTGTCATACCTAAAAGAGACGTTGTCATTTAGGCGCTTGAAGGAAAGTCATCCCTTACACCCCGCTCCTGTTTGTGGGTAATATTCCCACCCTTTCAGTGGCTTGCCTATAAATGTAGTAAAGGGATGTGAGCATAAGGAGATTATAAGTTATTTCTTACCACTCCTGGATCATGCAATTTTTTCCTAAATTTGACGTTTTCTTAAAAGGAAAGTT
The DNA here is from genome assembly GCF_977018435.1 of Lepisma saccharinum. Classification (NCBI taxonomy): domain Eukaryota; kingdom Metazoa; phylum Arthropoda; class Insecta; order Zygentoma; family Lepismatidae; genus Lepisma; species Lepisma saccharinum. The sequence goes on from NW_028143649.1 coordinate 20,592, forward strand.
GCTCTAAAACCCCTTGTACGAGTAGATAGGCAGCTGTTCCATAACTTTCGAGCTGGCATATCATAACCAAGTGACAGAATTCGGCTCTGTTTAGCGTGAAACACAATACAAGCTGACGTAGTGGTTAGGATAACAGACTGATTCTTCAATATTTTCCAGCTCATCTTATCAATTAATCATCTATATAACAGTCACAATGAATAAACTCCGTGGCGAAACTGCCCTTGAATAACAAACGCCTGTTGATTGGTTGACACGTGATCAGAACATCGAATCGCATTGCCGCTGTTATCTGGTTTTCTCGATCGGATCCCACTAATTCACGTAGCTTCCCAACTGGCTTCAAGAGCCAGAAATGTTCGAGCTCCCACCTGTAAATAAATCTGTTATCACGCTAACTTGATTTCTTAGTTTACTTTATGCAAAGATGGGCTAATCAGGACTGGACCTACAGTTTAAAGTTGTATCCGAACCACTGTGTGTCTCCCCCGGGTATCGAATCCGGATCTCCTTGATTACAGGCCGAAGAAATTACCACAACTACATAGGGCTGGCCGTATATGTTAGGCACTAACCGTTCGACTGCTTCAAAGCATTTTGAAAATCGTGGGTTGAGTACGGAAATAATATTGATAAAGCAAACACAGTTACAGTAATCTTTCCAGTAATGAATTACCAGTAAATCTTTTGAACAAACCAAAGAAAAGTTTCGCAAAGATACTCCGTAACACCGTCTTTCAGCCCTGAAAGATGGGTCAAACGTTCCTTTTGTAGCATTTTGACTATCTATTCCGTCCGCAGTCAACCACCGGACACAGGTCTTCTTGTACTGCATGTACAATGTAGTTTGGCGAAAGGAAAAAAAAAAGCACGCAGTTCTTATCGCTTTCTTGCAGGAAGGGAAAGTGACAGAGCAGAAACGTTTTTCATCCTCTTAGCTTCTTAGTTCTTACACAAGGCATGATTTTTCCTGCATTTACTTGGGTCTCCCCGATGGCGCAGTTGTAGCGTCGACGCCTTGTAATGAGAGGTCCCGGGTTCGATACCCGGTGGAGACACACAGTGGTTTGGATCCCACTTTAAACTGTAGCTCCAGTCCCGATTAGCAAAAAGTGCTATTCAAACACCAAATCAATCAATCCTGCATTTACTTGAAAGGTGAAAACGTATCAGCATCAAAGGACGGAATTAGCCGAAGAATGATTGAAAGTCGAACTTCAGCTAAAAAAAATAGAGAGAATGAATTTGATGTTTAAGCTTGACCAAGATGAGAAAAATCCACTGGCCCTGTTATTTAATTTTCAACAGTAAGGGAGCGGTCGGAGAGTGGTGACGCAATGAGCTCTTTACCATGTGATCCTGCTCCTGCGTTGCCAAAATGTTCAGCATTCTTCAACAGATGGTCGTCACCTTTATTCAGTGCTAAGCATTATCATTATGAACGTCACACATCGAAAGTCAAGATGTAATATTTATCGTTGTTGAAGCTTTTGATAACGAAGGAGTGACGGAAACTGGCAACACGGCGGTACTCGGGTAAATGCGGAAGAGAGAGGAGAAAACAAATGACTGCCAGTGACGGATCTACATATTTTGGGCCCATGGCAAGCATCACTTAAGGCCCCTTCAATGTAAAATACAGAAGTATGTGAAAGGAAATGTCAAAACCTTTCTGCTATTCCGTTTCTTCAATGTATGTATATATTGTTCGTGCGTGCGGGCCCATGGAAAAATTTGATTTTGTTATTTAGCGTCGCCTACAGAGTGTGTCTAATCGCGACGATGAGGATGAGTGATGATAGGATGAAATTACGGAGTGGATGCAGCAACACTCGCAAAGAACAGCCATGCCCAGCAGAGATGCGAACCCGTTACCACTGGCGTCGTAAACTCTGTGCTAACCACTTCGTACGGAGGTCGGTATATCTCTGGATTTTTTACGGATAGTTTTAAGTCCATTTTTATGCACAGGTAGGCTAAATGGGACTGGACCTAAAGTTTTAAAATGAGATCCGAACCACTATGTGCCTCCACCAGGTATCGAACAAGGTATACCTCTGAAGAGGAAGGTGGAATTGGAAAGGTAGAGTTTTGGAAAATCATGGACAGATGAAACTTTTGATAAGTCACTTATGAGAGATGTCTAAAGATAAAACTCAGCTGGGAATGATGGACAAATAACTGTTTCTTAATACATTTCATTCTACATTTGCTCGTTATTACTTTTAATATGTCAAGCTTTGGGCTGGGTATGCAGTAGTGTTTAGGTAAGCAAATCATGTTTTGATGGTTCCCAATGTAAATAGTAATTTCGTTCTATCCATGGGATTTTCGTCCCTTGCTCCGCCTGTCTGTCACAATTACAAGTATTATATATTCATTGGACAAACCATTCGTAATGTTAATACTATGAAGGTTCTCTCCAAGAACCAAGTACGAAGGTTAACTTTTGCATTCCGAACTCAGTCTCCCTTTGTCTCGGGGGATTAACAATTTCAAATAAGATATTCTTACTTTTCTTTTATTGTCGTTGTAAATACAAGATTTAAAAAAATAATAAAATAATAATATTACATTTAGAAAAACTGGGAATGAAACGTTCGATCACAGGTGAGTTTCCTAAGTAAACTGTCACAGAAAAACCAACGCTATTATTCATTACGTTAATTCATAGTTCATAACTTTGCTATCCGTTGTTGTTAGTTATTGCGAAAGAGAAAAGTATTTCACTCTGCAAAAGGGCAATCATAATTAATCTCTAATAATAATCGTCATGTTATATGTGGCATTAGGTATAATTTTGTTACACCTTGTTGCCCGACCCTGTGGCCGAGTGGTTAGCACATCGCGCTGCGACGCCAAAGGTCCCGGGTTCGAATCCCGGTCGGGTTTGGTTGTTTGTAAATGTCCATTCATCAATTTCATCACTCATCCCCATCTTCGCAAATTAGCCAAGAGGCACACAACGCGAAGTAAAATAAACTAAATCAATCAATCATGTTACACCTTGCTTGTAGCCCGAAGCGAAAATTAGATACCAGTCGAAATAATTCTTACGCACTACTCTCGCAGCCAAACCAGTGGGAGAAGGGGAACGACTGTAGATTACGGCAGCAGATAACACCCACTTGCGCAAGCAGTAGAAGCACTCTGCCGTTGAAATATCGAATTGGGACGTTAGTACAGTCACTGACACTACTGGTTTGTAATTGTCCAATTGAAAGTCAATGAAATCGTTACAACCCAGAACTGTTCGTGACTGTACAGCTTGTCATGATGCAAGAAAGACAAGTACAAAGCATGCTTTTCTGGGATTCGAAACCTGAAACGTTACCCTTGCGCGGTGCACGTAAATAAAGACGGACTGGAAGTAAAATTTAGATCTGACATTTTTGTTAATCAGGTTCACCAGAATAGGACAAAGAGAAACACTCGTGTTTTAATTTTTAGTTGAAATTTGTTGTGAAGGAGAGAGTATAAGCAACATATCTTTGGTCTTTGGAAACACTCATGTAGTCTGCAGGTCATGCTAATTTCGTGTTAAAGAAAGGAACATACTAGTATTACATTTTCGGGTTAGTGTACTATTTTTTTTTATTTGTCCCTAAGTAATTTGGAGTTCTCGATTATAATTTGGCTGGTGTGTCTTTAGAGGCTCTCCCCGATGGTGTAGTGGCAACTTCGTTGTCTTGTAATAAAGATGTCCTGTGTTCGATGGAGACACATAGTGTTATGATTCAACTTTAAACTGTAGGTCCACCATGACTAGCCTATTTCTACACAAAGTTGATTTATAATAAAAGCTCAAGTCAATTTAAATCACCTGGTTCGTCTAACCTATTATGCACAAAACATCAAGAAAACATAGGACAGCTCTATTATTCAGAAATCCTGGTAACGACGAATTGTCCATCGCCAGAGGTGGCAAGGGGGGCACTTCCTCCCTTTTTTTGCAACTTTTATGCTAAACCTTATATACGAAAGGAAACTAAACTCTCCTTGCCACCTTCCCCCCCATTTTGGCACCTTGCACAGCAGTTTTGGCACCTTGCACCCCAGTTTTGGCGCCCAATTGCCGCCACTATCCATCACCATTTTCATTCAGTCTGTATTACACAGTGTGATAATAGTAAATTGAAATAATGACATCAATAAGCACAGGCCATTGCCCGCTTCGAACTAACGTAGTTTACTCCTAAAAACAACATAGGATGTACAATAGAATGAAAATGTAATGAAAATAGCGTTGGGAAATTTTCCTACCATTATCTTTGCCGTTGACTGTGCCTTGGAAGTGTCAATCCCAGAATAAAATGCGTAGGACAGCCAGTTATGGATTTTAGATACCAGGTTTCGGTGTATCGAAATACAGGTCACATCGAAGATGCAGAACATATTTGTTTGATGCCAATACTTGGGGGTCTGCTATATTGATATTTCCAGCAGCCGTAATAAGTATCACGTTTCTTACAAGTTGTATTTATATTGCAATCAGACAACGTCCCGCATTTCTGCAATTCTGTGGGTCCAGTTCCGATTAGCTTATATATGTATAAAGTGGCCTTAAAATACAAACTCAAAACTAAATATATATGGGGGGTGAACGTGCGTTCGTTTTTTTTTTTTTTACTAAATTGGGAATCAACGCAAAAGGGATAAGCTTTATGAAAATAATGCAACTTTAGACAAATTAAGTATTACTTCTATTTATACTAAGTAATTTTATGGCACTTTTCTTTGTATTGGGTTAACCGTGACGATCTTATATACTTCTAAACTGTGAATAATGTGAGTAATGTTTTACTAATATATTAGTTTAAGCGTATCCTTCTCTCACTGACATTCGCCAGAATGCACAGTCAAACAGCTAAACAATAGGAAGGGGGACAGGGGCGTGACTTTTCGTGATAGGCAAACGACGGGTCAATTTTCCATTTCGGCTAATTATAACACACATAATACGTAACGTCGTTAACTTGTAATGAAAGGGTTCGATACTCGGTCGAGGCGTAGCCATTTCCCACTTTAAACTGTGGCCCAATCCAAATTAGCCTTTTTGTGGTACTTAAAAAGTGGGATTAAAACAAATTCAACAAGAACCACCGCATAATATTGTTTGTTACTGAGACACTTTTAACTGATTGTTGAAAATTTTCCCGTTTTTCTTACTTGATTTGGTTATGCATAGTTCAGGGCACGGTCTCTCATAATGCACCACCTCCAACATTTCGGTAGAAGTTCTTCATCTGAATGAAAAAAGATCCCTAAATCGAGTACTTAACTGCACCACTGCAAATCGGTGGCTCGTCTGGTTTGTCATCCATGGCGGACATTTTCAATATAGACCCGACTTTCACTCGAGATAGCAGAAGCACCACACGAAAGAACAGAATGACACAGGACGATGGCCACAGTAAAGAAAACACGTGTCCGCAGCTCCCACGCTACGCTACCAAATAGCACCCTCTTCCTCACCCTATTTGCAATGTTACATACGCTCTATATTTCGGAGTTACTGATCACATGCAGGATATGCCCAAGTATTGGTTGGTGAATTTACTTATAATAATATACCATACGGCCATTGATCATTGACTAACTTTATATGGTAATTTGTTGATTACTGAAAAGTTTCACACACGCATAATCGTACCGAGTTAGCTGGTTCCACGGATGCATGTAAAATTCTGGAATTTAGAACACTTTTGGGCAGCGTAGACGAGTTTCTTTCCAACACCCTTGCCAAGGACAAACGCGGGCCTGGAATCGCTTTTTATTTAGCGTGAAGGGGGACGGACAGTGACCATGTAAGAACTGCATAAAGCATGACGTCCACTGAGACGCGGAGAAACTCAGCAAATGAACACAACAGACCCGTTTCCGGCGTCTCAATGGGCGATAATCTGCCAAAAATTTCTTGCTTCGGTTTCGCGAGTTTCCCTGTAGTGGGCGTTACACCATTTGATTTAAGTGAAAGCAGACAGCAGATCTGTTGCCGGAAATTTCCATGTTTCGCCGCGTCTCATTGGGCGTCAAGCTTCAGTCTCTTCCTTGTAACGCGATCAGCTAACCCGCGTGGCTGAGCGAGCCGGTTTATGTTTGCAGGCAATACCACTGCAAATAGGAGAACTGAAAGGTCTGCACATGTAAATATGTTGTAGAAATTAATTCCATTCTAAGGTGTTAAATGCATTGAAAGACATGAACTTAAGATACAAAAATGTTAAAAAAAACAAACGCAAGTGGTGCTTGCTCCGTTTCCTTTACCGCACGCTTCTGAAAAAAAGTGGGGGGGGGGGGATGTTTTCCCAGTGCGTCTCGGTCATCAGCTGTGGCTCTTTCTACACAACTCAATCGCCCTTCTGCTAGCTCGCTGCCTGTTGGGGCAAAGAATATATACAAACCATAATAATATTAATAGTGATAATAATAAAATCGTCTTTACTAGAGGGGGCGTTTTTCATCCGTTTCTAGCCCGACCCTGTGGCTGAGTGGTTAGCACATCGCGCTGCGACGCCAAGGGTCCCGGGTTCGAATCCCGGTCGGGCTTGGTTGTTTGTGAATGTCCATTCATCAATTTCATCATTTCATCACTCATCCCCATCTTCGCAAATTAACCAAGAGGCACAAAACGCGAAGTAAAATAAACTAAATCAACTCAAATCAAATCAAATCAAATCATCCGTTTCTATCATAAATATAACAGAGTCGAAGTGGTTGGTAGATGAGAGCAAATAAATTCAGACGCGCACAAATATTCTCGTAGGGCCTAACGTTAGTGCCTCTACTCTTCAACCTTACAAGATATAAATGAATGTCACCATTAAAGAGAGTACTTTATGTTGGTTACCGAAGATACCGAAAATGCCGGTTCTCAGTATATCGATATTTAGAGGTCATATTTTCGAGTACAGATAACGGATATCGATGGTTTCAGCAACCGGCCTCCGTGGCGGAGTGGCTAGCACAGCGCGCTACGAAGCCAGGGGTCCCTGGTTCGAACCCTGGCCAGAAATTGGCTGTTTGTGCGAGTCTCTTCATCAATTTCATTAGGTTATATGATCACTCGTCCTCAACTCAAATAACCGTAGGTGGCAGAAAGCGAAGTAAAATAAACCAAATCAATCAATAGTTTTAACAGCACTAAATATACCCCGTTATGTGACCATTTCAGGATATTTTTTTTTAATTTGCCTGCTTTACGGTGCACTATATACACCAGCAAGTTAAAAACAAGGAAATGAAGTAATTAGCTCGAAGCGGATTACATAAAAAATAACTCCATCGTAGATTCCAGCCGAGGCCACTCCCTAAATATCGTGCCACAGTAACCATCAGCCATGGAATCACTTCTTGGTGAACAAGGGCAATTACATTAACATATTATTATTAATAATATTAACTAGAATAGGATTATACACAGTGGCGGCGATTATGGGTGCGTGGGGAAGTTGCCTCCCCTCAAATTTTGGCACTTCTTGTCCCCTCAACTGCGTCCTTTAACGAAATTTCCTGACACTCCACTCATCTCCACTTCAAAAGCAATGGAAAAAAGAAATAAGTAAGTTAAGAATGGATGACCATAATTAGAGGCAAACCAAAAGAGTGATCAGTTGAGAAGTCGACCCCATCCTTGAAATAATTTGATTTCGATCAGTCAAGTATGAGTTTTTAAACATTTAACAACGTTTTATATGAAAATCTTTATATTACATGAATGCGTGCGTTTCGTTGGTTCTCTTCCTACCGCGCCCATTTGCCATTGCTTTCTCTGCAACGTAAAGGTTGGGGGACGTTCGAGATTCTAACCCCAGGCCACGTGATCAACAGCTTGACATGCTTTGCCCAGATGTCGGCTCGTTTTGCCCCGTCGCACGGTAAAACTAAAAAAGGAGCTCCCACTCCTATCAGGAGAAAGAAAACCTCGCGAAGTGACACCCCGGAGACTTCCTGGCGTGAGGTGATGCTCATTACTCGGGCGAAAAGGGGCTAAAACATCACCCTAGTTGTTGCAATCAATGGCAGAATTGTTATCCAGTCCCATGTCTTCATCTTTGCTTATGGGCGCGAGAAATCCCCCCCTTCCTTTCCCTCCTCCAGCCTGAGAATTCTAATTTCAAGTGCTGGAGAGTAAACTTATACCTTGCAAGTGTCAGTCTCAGAATATTACGAGTACAGAGTGAGTTTTAGATACCCTGGTTCAATATCTCGAACTACCGGTTACATCAAAGATGCAGAAAGTACCGGAAAATAACTAAGGTACCGTTTCGATATATCGATATATCGATATTTCGTTGTTGCCAATACCTGAGATTCTGGTATTTTCAAGTAACGGTAAATCAATAACTCCACCATCTTTAAAAAGTATCACGTTTCTTATCATTCATATTTATTTTCTAATCACACATTTATACATATGCACACATGTGGAGGCTGTGTGCCTGTGCAGTGCTTCTTTCGGAAGAAAGTATTCAGGTACCGATTCTAAATTCGTAAGCAACATAAAAGGAATATCCAAAGTTAATAAACAACTATTTATACTCTGTTATTTACAGCTCGTTCAATTTAAAATTCTACCGCAGTCCGCCCATTTACGAATACCTAACGCAATGCATGTTTTTTGTTTGTAATGGTAACACGACGGCTGAATAGTCACGTAGCTTGGTGTGGAACTTAGAAGCAAGGAAATTGAAAAGGAAATTAATACTTACTCTCATGATGCTTTTCCGGTGGGTTCAATTTTAAATTGAACGCTCTGTATATTTTACGTGGCTTTTCTTCCTGTTTTGTTAATCGCGACGATTTTACATTTAGGTACTTCAAATTAATAATTTTGTATATTCACACGTCAACCTGCTATTATCCTTCACATTTATATGTTTTTACTTTATCAGTGACTCACTGGCAATTGCCATAATGCATAGTCAAACATCTAACCAAAAGATGGGCTAAAGAAAATATTATCGCACTACGTCTCGGTTCTATTTAGGGGTGAAACCGTTGCACATTACTCAATCGCGTCTGAACTGAATCTCCTACCTGCGCCAAAGGAACGATTGATTGATTAATTTGCTTTACTTTACTTCCCTTTTTGTGCCAATTTTGGCTAATTTTCGAAGATGAGGATGAGTGATCATTTGATGAAATTGATGAATGCACACTCACAAACTTCCGTGCCCAGGTCAGGATTCGAACCCGGGACCCCTGGCGTCGTACCGAGATGTGCTAACCACTCTGCCTTCTGGTGCCGGTCCAGAGGAACGAGTAGAAGTGAATAGTTATCTAAATAACTTACATAAGTTTGTTGGACGAATAAATTGGTCGCTGCAGAAAATGGACATTGCTTTGCGTTGATTAAAAAGAGTCTCAAAATATTTTATCATATATACTTGCTTCAAATTAGCAATCTCCTTACATAATTTTGTACAAGCTTCATGCTTTTAGCGTCTTTAAATATGTTGGCTAAAGAAGAGTAGTTGGATAGCCTCAGGCTGAAATTTTTTTAAAGAAAATACGAATTGATCTAAAGTTATAGTATTTTCTGATCATTTTATAAATGTATTTAACAGTTCTGCTGTACACTCAGCGGCGAAAGAAACAGTAGGCGAATTGTCCACCACCATTTTCATTCAGTCTGTATTACACAATGTGATGGTACTGAATTGAAATAATGACGTCAATATGAAGAGGGCAATGCCTGCTTCGAACCAACATAGTGTCATTCCTTAAAACAGCACAGGATATAGAATAAAAAGTAATGAAGATAGCAATGGACAATTTGCCTACCATTTCTTTGCTGTTGACTGTACAAAGTAAAAAGAAAACACTCTGTGGTGGGTTCCTTTATTTTCCACAGTGGTCTTTCAGAACGCCACAAGCAATAACTAATTCTGTGCAACTTGCTTCGTGGCCTCCCTTGCTGGCAGCGTCTGCGGAGTAAAGAATGGCGCCAGGAAGTCTCATCCCGCGTTCGGAAAAGCTACAGACTCAAAATTGCGTTTGCATTAGCTGCTAGTCACTACGTACTTCGTTTTTGCCATCGTTGGTAATATCTGTACATCAAACTTGGTCCATCATCCACTTAAGTAGGATATAATTCAAGTCAATACATGCGAACTACAAAGCAAAACGGATGAGTGAAGGGTGGGGGGTCAATGTTGTTTCATCGTTTAATATAGCGTACGTGTCAAAGCAAAACTTTGGTCAAACCACATTCATCTGTGGTTTAACTTTGTTTTGAGTCCACGTTTTGCATGATAGGCTAATCGGGAAGGATCTACAGTTTAAAGTGGGATTCGAGCCTCTGATCAATCTACCCCAAGCAGGCATGAAAGTTCGATCTCGGAATCTCTTCATTACAAAGCGACAGCGTTGGGCATGAAACAATCAGGAAGGCCCATATCTTTGGAACGGAAGGCAGAATATTGGTGTAACATCATCATATTGACTCTTCGTCGTTGCCTTGTAATCAAGGGGTACGGGGTTGAATGCCCGGTGGAGGCACATAGTGGTTCGGATCCCACTTTAAACTGTAGGTCCAGTTCTGATTAGCCTTACTGTGCATAAAGTGGACTTAAACACAAAATAAATAAATCAATACTGACTCTTCTTCTTTTTGCTTCGTGTACATGGTGTGAAATCACTGGTTGAGGGGGACAAAGATCTTAATCTACACGCATGTGCGCGCTAATATGTATACGTATTTTAAATACAACATTACTAATTACTAAATCACTAAATATTTAGAAATAACATTATTAAATACATTTAAAGGATTATTTTTTACTTTCATAAATATCAGATTTGCATAAAGTAGCAAACTGATTTCTTTACTAAGTGGTTAAAGATGTCAATTAATTTCAAAATTAATGAAATTGTTTTATTATGGTACAGCTGAAAGATTGATTGATTGAATTGGTTTATTTTACTTCGCTTTTCTGACACTTTTGGCTAATCGCGAAGATGGAAATGGTTGATGTACAATGAAACCGATGAAGGGACACTCACAAATAACCATGCCCAGGCCGGGATTCGAACCCGGGACCTCAGGCGTCGTAGCACGCTATGCTAACCACTCCTCCACGGATGTCGGCGTAACACTTGAAACATTGTATTTAGTTTTTCTATTAATATAAATCAATTAGGTTTCATTCTTATATGTATTGTCCTTTCTTGTTTCACTTTAATTGTGAATATGCTGCTATTGATGTAGATCTGTTAATGATCTTTTGAAAGAGAGATTGTTGTGGAAATGCCCCCGTTGCACCTTGCCCTTGGACCTCTTCGCTCCCAATAGTTCTCATGCACTATCATCCGCTGAGAGGAGATCGTTTCGAGGGATATTGAGCAATCCAGTGTTACGGTGAAAAACCTTCCTTCGTTTCACTTCAGGTGACAAGAAAATCGCAAAAAATTAAGTATAAAGAACAGATTGAACTATTTGTGACATTTTGATCATTTTTATAAGATGGTACGTGTAAGATGTACATGGTAAGATGTCACTTACCATGTTTTATACCAGAGCCCTTCATTTAATGAATTTATTTTGCCTTAACGTCTCAGCCCGGACCTTGGGGTGCACGAGTTTGGGGTGGCAAAATGCCTTATCTTACTTAAATCTTCTTTTCGTCAACATTCGTGAATTGTAGTGATACCGAGTTGCATGTTATTGAGTAGGAAAGCAAGCAGAGAACAGCAATTTCACTTAATCAGGCTGTGATTCCGCCCTTTGGAATTATTTCTCACTTATTGCAGACGATTATTTGACCAGAACCTTAGATAACTTGCAGGAAACATTCCGTTTCTTCCGTTCTGCACGTCCTCTCATATCCGCGTCGTGGTTAACCAGACGGTACAAATTAGTTACCTTCACCTCCTACTAATCCACACAATCCACAATACTTTCACAAAAAAAATACTTGGAACGGTAGCCATATTATTGGTATTTTAACCTGAGCATTGCATTGGTTTGGTTTAGAGTACGAGGTCGTTGTATTATGAAGTTTATCTAATTTTGTGTGGTGTCGCCAGTGTCACATGTTGGTACGTACAATGCTGAGGATTTCTGTTTTCCCCTTAGTTGACTTATATTCAATGACAACTTAAGGAAAGCTAAGCACTTGTTTATCGCAGAAGAAAATTGTTATAACAATGTAAAATGTGACAAATCCACAACAAAATTATATGTAAGGTAATTTCGTACTTTGTAAGTCACGCGTATATAACCTATACTGAATGAATGAATAAATACTGCATTTAAATTTGTTTGAATATTGCTCATGTATTAGGGGAGTCTACAGACCCCACCCCCGGTATGCTCTCAGACAAAAAAAAGGTAGATAAAAAGTAAAGTTGTTGCGTGGAAATATGGCCATTCTAATCAATTGCTATTCCCTTCGGTTTGTAGACCGATTGATTATGAAAAAAAGTGTTTTCTAAACTTTTTTTCTGCAGCTTGCGTTTGCAACGTTGCAACCAGGAGACAGGACAACCTTACTGTCAAGCAGGCGATCTTGTTTCTCTGCTATCGGTATCTAAGGTTGCCAGATATTCATATTTTATGCTTAACTTCGCTGCTTTTAAATAACGTTATTTTTTCAACATTAAAGCATAAAGTTGGTTTAGAAAGTTTAAATTGAAAATATTTCTGTTATACGTTTCGTGAAGCAATGCTGAGAGAACACGGGAGTGAGCGTTCTTAGTTCTCTCTCTTCCCACACGGCCTGAATGTGTTTCTGAAGCAGTGGCAACCATGCCCACTAAGCCCCTCGCAGACAAGGGATGGGGGGGGGGGGAACAACTCGGTGTTGTTTTTAGATGTTATATGTAGAAGCACTTCCCAGGTTTCTCTCGCTCTTCCTGTGTAACTTGCGATAAATGCAGAATTCCTGTGTTGTGTGCACAATCGAAGGCAAATGTAATAATAGACAAATTGCTCATCATTATGTTAATTAAGTCTGTGTTCCTCAATGTGATTTTCAAGGATCGGAATCGTCATACAGCTTCTCAAAAAAAGCCCTATCTGGGAAAGTAAATAATTGAACAAAACTATTGATATCTTGCCTGCTATAATTTTTGCCGTTGACTGTATACAGCAAAAGGACGTTTTGCTGTGGTCTTGGAAAACGATAGCGTCGCCTTGTAATCAAGGGGTCGCGTCACGGGTTTGATACCGGCGGGGACACGTGGTACAGTGTTTCGGATTCAACTTTAGACTGTAGGTTCAGTCTCGAATAGCCTTTCTGTGCAAAAAGTAGCAATTGAATTCTTCGAAAAGGAGCACACATTTCAAATCTTGGTCGTCTAATACACGAACGAATGTTTGTGGTTACAGTTGCCATTCATCGCCAATACAACACTAAACTAAGGGTTCCAGTGTATTTCTATTTTACGCCCATTTTCTACCTATCTGGTTAATCGCGACGAAGAGGATAAATGACGAACCGATGAAATGGTGATGGATTACACAATGATACATCCACGCCTGACCAGGTACGTAGGAACCTGAGGCTTCACAGCGTGTTACGCTGTTTACTCCGCAACGGAAATCGACTAAAGGTTTCAGATGTCAAATGACAGAATGTAGATATCATCACCAACGGTTCAAGGTTGAACCCCTTGAGTTTATTTCTGCTTTCTATCTTTCTTTTTTTAGTTTTTGTTTTAATTTTAAGGCCACTTTATTCACATAAAGCATACATCCCTTGTTTGGGAATGACTGTTTTATTTTTGTGTAGTGTATCGTGCAGTGGGTAACCGTTATAACTGTTGCCTTGTAATCAAGGGGTTCTAGGTTCTATTCCCTGCGGAGGCACATTGTGGAGTCCGATCTTTGCAAGAGGTTGACTTAAAACAATTTTTTAAATATTTTTTTGTCATTTCTTGTCTTCATCATTCGTTCTCATCGTCGGAATCAATCAAAATTGTCAGAGAGGAGGCGTAAAATTAGGAAAGTTCTAATACGACAAAGACGCTTTTCTGATGTCTTGGCTGATAGTCAACAATTTATTACAAGAAGAATTCAATCTAGAGTTTGGTATCCAATGCAAATTACGCTAACCAAAGTGCTTAACGAAAAGTTCTTTCAGTAGGGGGAAAAGGAAAGAGAGAATGTATGAAGTTGATGTAATCTTAGACGTTATTGTTTCAGAATGTATACAACCAGTATACAGTACTTACAAAAATGTGTACATTTTTACTATTTTATCGCTTGTCGCCACTGTGTTGCATGTTGCGGGGAAATCTCAAATCATTATTATCTTTTCTGGAAGTCGCACATATTTTTCGCTCGTAAGTCTTATTGACCGAGATAAATAATTTGTAAACACATGTCATAAGTTGGGCCTCTCCCATGGCGCAGTGGTAGCGTCATTGCCTTGTAATCAAGGTGTCTCGGGTTCGATACCCGGTGGAGGCACAAGTGGTTCGGATCCCACTTTAAACTGTAGGTCCAGTCCCGATTAGCCTTACTGTGCATAAAGTGGACTTAAACAGCAACTCAAACATGTCATAAGTTATCGTGAGAATTTGTTTTTAATCACTTTCTGCATTTCTAAGTAAAAATTCTTTAATCTTGAATTCTGAGAATTCTTGAGATGCTCAAAGTTAATAACTTCTGCATTTGTTTTCTTATATCCCTACAAAACAGCTACTTAAGTTGACCGGACAAGGTTTTCAGTGAACTCAGTCGTGAAACAAACTGGAGGCAGGGGTGTCCGGAGGGAGGGGGTTGTGACACGATGCTTGATGGGAATTATTGGAGGGGAAAACAATAATTGAGCTTTGATAATATAATACCAAAACGTTTAAACATATGTTTATACTATTTCTACGACTTCTACCTGACTTCACACAAATATGTGTATATAGAATGTGTGGTTGATTTGAATTGTTAATAAAGTGCACTTTATGCACAGATAGGTTAATCGGAACTGGACCTAGAGTTTATAGTGTGATCCGAACCACTGTACTGTGTGCCAGGACCTCTTGGCAAAACGACAACGTTGCCACTACGCCATCGGAGAGGCCCCACGTGCTTGTGTGTTGTGTTGGAGCAGAGGATTACTTGCAAAATCAAACTAACAAATAACCAAGAGTACGGTTCGATACGCTAAATGAAAGTGCAAAATTTGTTTTGTTTATTTTTATGTTTCAAAACATAAAGTGTCCTTACATTCCCTTCGACAATCTTTTAATTTCAACTTCGGCAATGGAGATTTGAAAGATGCGTGGATCCAGAAACTGCCTGTTTTCTTTTCTTCAGCTTTGGTTTCAAGTTTGGTCCTGAAAAATGGTTAACTCAGATTTGCGACCAGCCAATGGGATGGTCTGATTTCTCCGGCCCATTTCTTTCAAGAACTTTTAAGAAATAGTCGGGCTGTTTGTTTTGCTTTATATCCAGTGTAAACTCACTTTTCTCGGTGGCCACAAATCTTCGCTTACCTACAAACATTTGAATCATTTATTAAATCTGTTTGTAATTTTAAATTTCCTCTCCTTGCCTTCTTTCGTTTATTTTCGAATTAAATTTCCAATTTAACTTCCAGGTTATTAGTTCTTACTAGTGTTCCGCAACATATCGTCAATAAATTTTAGAACATCTATCGTGTCAGCGATATATAGTCACGACATTTGGCGATATTTATCATGAAGGCGATATATCGTCGCGGCAGGCCCCCGTGGAGGACTGGTTAGCATATGGCGCTACGACACTAGGGGTACCGGACAAGGTACGGAGAATGCAATACGTATATGTATGTTAATGAGTTTCCTTGTATTATACCCCGCCCGAAACAAAGTTAAAGTACCTACACGTGTGATTGCAAGTACGTTTAGTTCCACGCCTACGCGCATTTGCGTATTATTAATGTAAGAAATGGTCGAACAGTTAACAATGTTTCCCAGTTTTCTTTGTTCAACAAATGTAAAAGAAAAATCATGCTAAAACGCTTTTTCAAGTCAGTTGAAATAGAGATGTCTGAAAGATAATGCAATCAAACCATGGCCAGTATTAATGGAAGGACTATTATGCCTACTCATTTTATACAGGCACACTTTGTGCTTGGGGGAAGTGGCTGGTCAGACGAGACATTTCCTACATCTCCCAAATTAATCAAGATTACATTCTGAGCTCCCAGCAGCCACTTACGGTTAACAACTTTTTACTTTAGTAGAAATTTTAGACTAAATATTTGGTCAAAATTGCCGGTTTTCCCCTCAATTTTGCAAAAAAATACTTCTTGCTTGCTTCGATTGTAATATAAACGTTTCTACACGTCACATTATTTAGAAAGAATTAGCGACCTATTCAATTAAAATGTTCCCTACATAGCTATTTCTATTTTGTTTATTTTTCGCCGCTGGTCTATTTCCTGGATGAATCGAGACAATGAGGTGGAATGATAAAATTATGAAGGTACAAACACGATGTTCATGACTCCATATTATCGCGTTTATTCTTTAGATTTAGCTAAACTTTGCGGAAAATTGTGAAAAAGTATTAACGCAATCTTTCAAACCAGAATTTTAATAATTGTTTGAGACCTTCAAGATTGGCCCATGAAAGCAATTGGATCTTCGACGCTGTGCTTCTTGCTTGAGTGCGAGGGGACGTTAAGGGAGGGGAGGGGGTGGGTGACGCCGTTCGTGGCTGATTCGAGGGTTGCCGCTTGAAAGTACGGACAGAAGTGAGACTATGCCATTCCTGTTTTCTCTGCTTTCAGGGCATATGGCCTGAGAGCGAATGATTGTCTACAGTCGGATTAAACATTATGGAGACTCGAGTTTGAACTCCAATTAAAAATTAACCAGTAGAGCTACGTATTTAAATTTCGTCCCGATTGGACCACAAGTTTTTTAATTACAGAATCTCAAAGAGAGCATAGTTTGAAAAACAACAAAAAAGCTGCATGTTTTTGTTCTCACGACGATAAGAAATTGAAAGCATACTTGAAAAAAAATAGTTTTTTTTAGCTTAAATCAGAATTCAATAAGTTAAGTGGTTAATTTTTAATTTGAGTGCAAACTCCAGTAGCCATAATTTTTAATTGGAGAGTAGTTCGGCAGAATCTTTCTTTATTGCTTCCTTTATGACGCAGTGTTTGTGCGAGAGATCGTGATGATTACATATAAAGAGATATCGCTGTTCGTTAACAGCATGTAAACCAATCGCCTGTTCTCTGTCACCTTAGCACATTTTAAGTCTAAGCAGCTTTCAACTCATTCAGCAAAGTGTCATGATGTTTTAACTTGATTAAATAGCAAGTATTAATATACTAATTAGTTTCATAATTTAAATGAATAATAGAAATATGGGCACACATAACACGTACGCAAAATTCAGAATTATTTAATAAAAGGTGTTCCAAATCGGATGCACTTCAAGAATTCAATCTATCATCATAATTATTTTCTTTCTTTCACTTTCCGGTCTCGGAATGGAGTCTTGGGGCACGGGCCCCTCCTCTCGCAGTGTGGTGTGTGCTAAGTCACCTATACCACTAACATTGCGTATATTTTTCGGCTGAAGACAGCATAGAATTGTTGCAGGGGTTCTTTCCATGTAACCTCTATTCGTGCTGAAAGTGTTCGTGTTTAATTATTTTCGCAATTTTTCTACTCATGGTTGTTCATTAATTTTGGTATCGTTTCATTCTGGTTTTCTTTCAAAATTAATTGGACTCCATACACTGACATGGTGTTATTCAATGAAAAACTGCTTGGCAAACCTTGGCTTTCCCAGGGAAGTTGAAGTTTCACCAATCTGTTTAGTTAGCGTCGACAGATTTCCTCCAGGGGCAAAAAGTCTCGTCTCACACATAAAGATCGATATTTAAGATTTCTAGGGGATCGAAAGCACATTACACCGAAAAAGACTTGATTCAGTTAACATGCATTTATTATTATTATTATTAGACATATAGCGAATACATTACATTCAGTTAGAGAAGTTGTACAGTGAATATTGTTTAAAATTTGTGCATTCAGAGAGCCGTAGGTTGAGAATTGTATGCCAAAGAGAACAACACAATTCGACACACCCTTTACACATCATTAAACTTTTGCTTCTGTCGAAAGTATTATTTTAGAACATATATACTCTTATGAAGAAAAGCTCTCATTGTGAGCCGAGCGAGGAAATTTTCTTTACTCAATTTAGGGTTAAAATGGACAATTTAGACCGGTTTATTAGTGTAAAAAAATATGTACGTGAAATTATCCAATATTTGAAGGCATAGACAACATTTCCAGCTCCCTAGCCTCCCCCTTCCCTGCATTGAGGGAGCTGCTTCTATGCTACTGGTCACCGGTGAAACCTACTTTGCTCTATTTTATGTCTTATATTTGTACAGTTATAAGCCCACGAAATGATCCCCTGTTTAAAAGGGAAGTGGGGAGGGGGGTGGGAGGGTGATGGACTGCGAGATTCATTTGTGGAGTTTATGGACAATACGAAGCTTTGTCGTCTTCCAGGCCAGTGTTGTTTAGAAGCCATTTGTATTTCATATTTATTTTATGTCGCTTTTCTTCCACTTTTGACTATTCACGACGATGGATCATGATTATGCTAAATGGATGAAGAGACACTCACAAAACAGCCTCGTCCAGGCTGACGGGACTCGAACTCGGAGTGTACGGTCACTCAACGCACTCGTCCACAGAGTCGAACCTTTAGAAGTGGGGAAATTAATCTTTTCACACCATATTTCTCAGGAAATTACGTTACGACTATGCGTCAATCAATGATTGAAAATATGAATATATTTTAACTGACATTAAAAGTGTTGTTGAAAAGCCGTAATTTATTTCTATAAAAATATGTTTCAAAATATGGATATTGGTGTAAGAATATAATTTAATCGGTAGGTTTTTATAACTACAATTCGTATATAGTTTAAAACTTTGTTGAAGAGTTTCTTTCATTTTCTAAGATTAATCTTTCATATTAATATGATACTTTTGGAGGTTAAGGCTTTAATTTTCAAACCTAAAATTCCCAATCGGTTGTTCGGCGTAGCTATAGGGTAAAAAGCAGAACACTGAGCGGCGCATAATATGTTGACGTATTACGGTAACGTTGCGCCATTTGGGACGCACTACTGTACTTTCTGTGACGTCACCTGTGCTGTTTGGGTCCGTGACATCGATACAAAGAGATAACGGCCAAAGAAATTCAAGGCGGTAGAAAAACAAAATCACCAAGAAGAGCTTGAAATGTAATGCATGCACATAAAACAGCACATAAAAATTCGGAAGGAAAAATTTAAATACTTTATTTTTGTTTTCAGCCATTGCCAACTGCCATACATAATCATCCTCTGTGGGGTTTGCGTTATATGTTTCTGATCGTCCCTTCTCCACTTCTAACATTCATTTGCATCCTCGCAATTAGCCAGAAATGGTAGAAATCCGACGCTAAATAAACTAAATGAACTAACAATAAAATGCTCTCAGTGTAGCATAAACTGCATAAAATATATGTGACGCTTCGAAAGGTGGTAGTTTAAATTTAGTAATCCCCCTCCCATGTCTTGCATTGCCTCGAATGCAAGTATTCCTTACGTTGCTCAAGTAACATTTTCCCCTAGGATAGTGAAATGATCCACATTAATGAAGCGACAGTAAAAATTAAACGTATAGCCTATTAATGTTAATCTGAGTCGCTTTTCTTTAGTTAATCGTTAATGACCATTAATGCTGGAATGCAGATATAAATGATAGAAGGAACACAATGGCATACGTTACTCATGATTCTAAATTAGAACTTCTGGCTTCGTAGCCACTCCTTCCTGAATGCAGCAAGGTAAAAAAATGAACAAAATAAAGTGGATTTGATTAGATTATTATTATGTAGCTTCGCTTTTCTTACCCATTTTGGCTAGTCGAAACTATGGGGATGAGTAATGATACGATGAAATTTATGAAAAGCATCCACAAAGGAACACCGAAGTAGCGTCGTAATGCGATGTGCTAACCTTTCCGCCACGAAGGTTAGCTGCAATAGATTGACCGATTGATTTACTTTATTTTACTTCGCTTTGTGTGTCACTTTTGGCTAATTTTCGACAATGGGAATGATGATGATATGATGAAATTGATGACTGGACACTCACAAACATCTATGCTCAGGCCGAGATTCGAACCCTGAACCCCTGCCGACGTAGCACGATGTGCTAACCACTCAGCCATGGGGGCCGTTAGCAATAGAGTCGAATTTACTGAATGATTGATTGATTGATTTAGTTTATTTTACTTCGCGTTTTGTGCCTCTTGGCCAATTTGCGAAGATGGAGATGAGGGATGAAATGATGAAATTGATGAATGGGCATTTACAAACAACCAAGCCCGAGCGGGATTCGAACCCGGGACCCCTAGACAGCGGAACTAAGGAAGATAGAAGACATACAACTGGATTTTAGTTACCATCCAGGTTTATATTCCCCCCAACTCCCTCCATGTGTTTAGTGCTTCAGTGTGTTCATTGATTAGTGTGTTTAGTGTTGAGTATATTTACTAAGCGCGCTAAGGAAGTTAACGCCTGGAGTGATGAAATTAAAAATATATAGTAACAATAAAATAATAAATAAATAACGACAGGGTAGGTAGTTTCTTGCCATGTGTAGTAGGCAACATTGGTTACAACAAGAAAAAATAAATTTCTGTACGGTACAAAGAGTTATTGAAAAAAATCTTATTGTATCTCAACAAATCTATTCTGGAAGCTGGCCCTCAACGTATTCCGGAAAACGTTTATAAACCGTTGATGTCAGATACCTGGGCCTGGATGTATAAATATTGTATGTTGAAACCTCACCTATAAAGCACAGTTCTATTAATTATATATATATATATATATATATATAAATCCACTGTCGGTTTTATTTACTGTTTTGCTTTTGACGTCAGTCCACAAAAAAATCATCTTCGAATCAATTTTGTATAACGCTACATGGTGCCTTGTACCGGGAGTTCCTTCTGATTATTTTTTGAGATAATACATTTAACTTAAGAAATCTTGGTAATAATAAGTTGAGATAGGATTATTTGTGTGTAAGATATTTGTGTCCTGCGTAAGAAAGTGAAAAAAAGCTGTACAGTTTGATCGGGTGAGCAGGCTCTTTCGTTGCAGCTGTACAGGATTAAGGGATTAGCGAGCTAGCGATAAGTAGGTCAGTGGTACAAACATGGTTCGAATGTCGATCTCTCAGTCTCAGGACGAAGCAGCCGAAATAGGCTGGAATAAAATACTTGAATGCTGCGTCAAGGAACTTTGTTATGAGGGGGCAATAGAATGTAGTTTTTGTAAAAAGTGGTACCATAAATCTTGCACGGGAATGAGCGAAGAAGAATTTACGAAATTTGAGTTGCATTTAGAAGAATTTTTTCCTTGAAGATATGCTGCGCACTGTCAGAAAAGCAAAATATCAAGGGGGAAAAGTAAAATTACACAGGCTGTTCAAAAATTAACTGACGAAAATGAAGAGAGCGTTAGCCTCACGACACGTTTGTTATTTATGAAGCAGGGTAGAGAAGAGGATAGGCAAGAGCAGCTTAAATTTAGAGAAGAGGATATCTTTGGCTGCAAGTCGTTTCACTCTTCTGGCTTTAACTTTAGAAAGGTCCGACCATTAAATTCAAATCTCGAGACAGCAGGGGAGACATTATTTTCATTATTATAATGGTTGTCTCTACATTCTTAATTTATTGAGGACGCATTTGGAGGTGTTCATGCACCACTGGCAACCCACGTGCGCACTCCTATAAGTAAAGTAAAGTGTTCCCCTGTGCATAGCACCACGCCATGAAGGCGTATAGGGGGTGTGGGGGTAACGCCCCACACTTTCTTGATCCGGTCGTGAGTGGGGGTGATGTGATCAGCATCACGCCCCTGACCGCCTTTACCCAACAGGGTTTCCCCCAGGTACCCATGTTATTCGACGCTGGGTAGGCGCCGGGGCCGCTTCCATCGTCAGAAAAGTTCCCGGATTTGAACCGGCCGGGGATCGAACCCGGGACCTTGAGCATGGTAGTCCGTGCGCACTCCTATGCCCTCACAAATCAGTTTTAATTTGCTTCATATGTAAAATATGTTTTTTGAAATTGTGTTAATATCGGGTGTTTTATAGATCAAAAGAAAGTAAATTTATATATCTAGGCTATTTGTTCCTGGAGAAGTTAAAGGACGTCACGATTGTTAAATATCGGTCGACTCATTATCTGAACACAATAAATTCTAGGTACGAATTCCTATGTCAGTTTCATCTGTCTTACGTGGCAAATATATAATTAATTAGAGGCAGAGATATATATAACGAGACAGTAAACATATCATTTTGGGGGCAGGGGTACTGACTGCATTTACGCACAGTATCGGCAGTATTAAAAAAAAGGTCGGTAATTGCTTTGGTAATATATCAAAAGGTAAATAAAAGCAAGGGTTGTTATTCACTTTTTTGATTTCTGGTTAAATATTTTTTTTACTATTTCGTCGTTAATTTTATCGGAAGAAAACATTCTTACACTCTGCAGAAGAGAAATCGTCTATTAATTTCCGAATAATAATTAATCACCATTTTATATCATATGCATATCATTAACATTCTTCTGTTAAGTCTTGCATGTATCCTGCAACGAAATACGGACACCTGTCAAAATACTTCAACGCAACCAAAGCAGTGGGACAAAGGCCACGACTGTAGAAATGCAGGGTCCAACGAAAGTCAGTGGCTCAACCGTTATCTGTTACACGGCGCCTGGAGTTGTCTCGCTGAGAGCTCGAGTTTCGGTTTCGCTTGTAAGTGAGTGAACACTTATATACACAAGCAACAGTGGCGTCTGCATGGGGGCAACTAGTTGGGAATGCAGTACTCCCAATATGGTTCAAGTTTGCTGTATACCATTAGAGCCTCAGCGGCTGTTACCATTGGATGATATTCAGCCAACAACTTCCCCCACAATTGTTTGCGCGAAATCACACCCATTGCAATGATTCCGGCAAACGTTTCGGAGCGTGTTGTAAACACACTTTATAGGCATTACATCTACAGTGATTGTGGCAGTGATTGAAGGTGCAAATATAACGATTATATTCTAAATGTAGTCCTGCATTTTGTTTAGTCTCTTAACAATGACCAGACTATCTAACAGAATATATAAAACGATGTGTAGGGCCTCACACACCCTTCAATCACTGATAATTTGTAGGTGATGTGATGTGAACAAGAAAAAGCATTGATTCAATATTAACATATTATTTTGAGGTTTAGATAATAAAAAAAAAATATTTCAGGTCGGCTCTGTGCCTGAATGGTTGGCGTACCGTGTTACAAAACTCGGGGTCCTAGGTTCGCATTCTGGAAAACCTTGACATGAAATTGTGTTTGTTCCAACAATCTGTTTCATCATTCATACAATCCTTCATGTTATATTATATATTTGCGATAGGAATCTTCAATTTGAGGAAGGCACAGCCATTTTCTGCTGTTATCTACAGATTGATTTAACTAATTTCACTTCTCGCTTCTGATTCATTTGGTCAATCGCTAAGATTAGGATGGAATTGATGTGAGGGCAATGACAAAAATGTTTGGACAGTACGCAACAAACAGACTGAATGTGAGTCTAGACGTCAATGCCCAAATTGTCTGCAAAATGCAGCCCATGCAGAGCGGGATAGTATATAGAATTTGGGCCCCTAGGCTATATTTTCTTTCGGGCACTGTAGACATTTTTATTAATAATTTTGATATCATGGTACTTTATTTTCACTAACTGCATGCTCTGTACTAATAAAACTTGTAAAGTTTAAAACATTGATACAATATCGGTACATATTGTTTGTATGATCTAGGTGACTTTTGAAAATAGGTCATGGTGTAAGAACTTATTTAAGCGCTAGATAGTCTTTCGTTCACGAAATAAGCAAGTAATTGGATTTGGCATGTTTTAATTTGCCATTATCACAACATTAAGAAATGTTAATAGTCCATGGTCTTCACTTCTGTCCCTTCAGTGTCTCATTTTTGTGTGGCCCTAGGTTATAGCCTAGGATAACCTAATGGCAACCTCCCCCCACCCCCTGAGTCCACGACGTGGAAGAGAGGTTGACATTTAGGTTCTTGCAGGAAAGCCATTCATTACACCTCGCTCCTGTTATCGTTATGTAAGGAACCCTCTCCATTTGCAGCAGTATTCCACGCTTCCAGTGGCGTACTCACAAATGCAGTAAAGGGATTATGAGTTACTTCTTACCACTCCTAGATCATGCCATCTTTTCCTAAATTTGACGGTTTTTTTAGGAAAGTTGAGCAAAAATAAGACTACCTAGCTCTAAAACTCCTTCTAAATACGCCACTGTTCTTAACTTTACAGCTGACATATCATAACACCCATCTATCACCCAGTAACAGAATTCACCTCCGATTAGCGTGAAACACAATAATAGCATGTTTTGTTAATATTTTCTCGCCAATCTTATATAAAATTAATCATCTCCATAACAGTTACGATGAAAAAACTCCGTGGTGAAACGGCCTTGAATAACTAAGGCCTGTTAAGTGGCTTTCTTATAAGTTGACACGTGGTCAGCACATCGAATCCCTTTGCCCCTGTAATCTTTATCCTCTATTTCACGTAGCTCCCCAATTGCCTTCAAGAAACCGAAATGTTCGGTAATGGAACCTGTGATCACGCTAAATTGAGTTCTAAGTCTACTTTATGCAAAGATGGGCTAATCGGTGCTGACCTATAATTAAAAGTGGTATGCGAACCACAACGTGCATACGTCCAACAGTAAGGGAGCGGTCAGAGCGTGGGTGACGCAAGCAGCTCTTTGCAATAGAATCCTTTCCTTGCGTTGTCAAAATGTTAAGCATTCTTGAACAGATGGTCGTCGCCTTTATTCAATGCTAAGCATTTGTATCATCATGTACCTTAGTCATCGAAAGTAGAGATGTAATATTTATCGTTTTTGAAGCTTTTGACAACGAAGCACTGAAGGAAACTGGTAACACGGCGGTTCTCGGGTAAAAGCAATGCGGAGGAAGAGAGAGGAGAAAACAAATGACTGTCATTGACGGATCTACATATCTTGGGCCCATCTCAAAGCATTATTGAAGTTACCTTCAATGTAAAACACACATACTTGTGATAAGAAATGTCAAAACATTTCCTACTATTCAGTCTCTTCAGTGTATGTATGTTGTTTGTGTGTGTGTGTGTGTGTCTGGAATGATTCGATTTTGTTATTTAGCGTCGCTTTTCTATCACTCTGGCTAATCGCGACGATGAGAATGAGTGATGATAGAAAGAAATTAGGAAGTTGATGCAGGAACACTTACAAAGAACACCCACGTCCAGGGGGAGATGCGAACCGTAACCATTAGCTTCGTAAACTCTCTGCTAAGCACTCCGTGCGGAGATCGGAATATCTCTCGAGTTTTTTATAATGTATAGTTTTAAGTTCACTTTTATGCACAGATCGGTTAAATGGGACACGACCTATAGTTTTAAAGTGAGATCCGAACCACTATGTGCCTCCACCGGGAATCGAACATGGTATACCTCTGGAGAGGGAAGTAGAATTGGAGAGGTAGAGTTTTGCAAAATCATGTGGAGATGAAACTTTTGATAAGTCACTTGTGAGAGATGTCTAAGGATACAATTCAGCTGGGAATGATGGACCAATATCTATTGCATAATATTTCTACATTTGCTCGCTTTTACTTTTAATTTGTCGAGATTTGGGTTGGCTATGCAGTGGTTGTTAGGTATCTACATCACGTTTGATGGTTCCCAATGTAAATAGTAATTTCGTTCTATCCACGGGATTTTCGCCCCTTGCTCCGCCTGTCTGTCACAATTATTAATCATTCATTGGACAAACCATTCGTTAAATTAATATTACGCACGTTCTCTCCAAGAACCAAGGACGAAAGTTAACTGTTGCATTTCGAAGTCCCTCCCACCCTTTGTTTCACGCTACGGGTTAAGAATTTCAAATAAGACGTCCTTATGTTTCTTCTTTTTAATTTTCTTTGTAGATACAAGATTTAAATAATAATAATAATAATAATAATAAAATAATGAATTTAAATAACTGGGAACAAAATATTGGATCACTGGTCAGTTTCCTGAGTAAACCGTCAAAGAAAAGCAAACGCTGTTATTAATTTCGTTGATTCATAGTTCATTGTTTACTATCTTGTTGATGTTAATTTTAACGAATAATTAATCTGTAATAATCCCCACTTGAGGTGGGGTGTAAGGGGTGGCCTTCAACGTAGTACACCCAATTGTCAAGTAATACACCCTACACTACATTTTGCAGACGAACGAGGCTCTGGCGACTGGCACTATGGCTAGTATAATTTTGTGTGTCGTGTCCTGTTTTTTGTCCTTGTGTGTGCTGAGTTCCACTTTGCAGCCTCAGCTTTTAACGAAAGCCAGAAAATTTTTGTAATTTAGTAACAAGACAGTTCAATAATGCTATTTTAGTTACGGTAAGGAGCTGGACCCCGTATATTGTGACGGGTGCAAAATAGCCTAAGTGCTGACGCACCCAAAATTTTTAAATTCAAATTGAATATCACATGAGGTATGATTTTGTTACACCTTGCTTGTAGCCAGCAGCGAAAATTACATACCAGTCGAAATAATTGAAAGCACTACTCTCGCAGCCTTGCAGGTGGAACACGGGAGTATAGATTACTGAAGCAGATAACATACACTCCTGCAAGCAGCAGAACAGTTCTGCCGTCGAATTCTGTCGAGCTGAGACATTTGTACATCTTATCATGATGCAAGAAAGGACAAGTGCAAAAACATGCTTTTCTGGGATTCAAACCCTGAAACATTAACCTTGCGTGCTACACGTAAACAATGACGGACTGCAAATAGAGAAACGCTCGTGTTTTACTTTTTAGTTGATGTTTGTTATGAGGGAAAGGGTATATGCAACAGATCTTTGGAAACACTCATATAGTCTGCGGGTAACGATAATTCCATGTTAAAGAAAGGATCATATTAGTATTATATTCTGTGAAGTAAGGTAATTTTTTTTTTTCGGATTAGTGTAGTATTTTCTTTATTTGTCACCAAGTAACTT
Organism: Lepisma saccharinum; assembly: GCF_977018435.1. Taxonomy (NCBI): domain Eukaryota; kingdom Metazoa; phylum Arthropoda; class Insecta; order Zygentoma; family Lepismatidae; genus Lepisma; species Lepisma saccharinum. The sequence continues at coordinate 47,695 of NW_028143649.1, forward strand.
GGAGTTCTAAATTATTTGATTGGTAAAGTCCGTTCAAGGGAAACGAAACTAGCTGGAAAGTATGATTCCAAACGCGAGAGGGGAAGCTGGTAGAACACTCACCAAACCACCCTGTGGCTTTGCTTGCTAGGGTTCGCTTGCTGTGTTTATTACTGCTTTCTGTGTTGTGTTTGTGATGTCTCTTACAATTCGTAACAAACCGTTTCGAAGTGGAACAAAGAAAACTGTGACGATTTGGTCCCTGTTGCACATTCTACAAACGCCCTCGATACAATACAGAATGCCAAAAAACATTCAGTTACTACATTTTCTTTATTGTGAACACTATTACTAGTGAATATTATCCTGATTACTGCTGTGTGCATTTGTGCTGATTATACGATTTACTAAGGAGACCAATTTAAGTGAATGATCCAAAATAAAGTTCCTGGTTTACAAACAAGTTTATATACTAATGTGACGTAATGAATAATTTCCTGATATGTTCCGTTTGCGTATATAGTAGTATATGGATGGTTATTTTTTTTTCATTCTGTACCCTTACATAATTCGTAAACATCTCTACGTATTTTGGTGGTGATGTTACTACGTTTGAAATTTCATTGTTGTTTCCACAGCAGACAATTTTCACGAAACTCACTTCCTGGACATAGTTCCGTCACCCCTATTTTGCCAATGAACACGTCCAGTTGCGACTTGCACACGTCGCGAAAATTGGTTGCTATTGATAAGAACCTTAAATCTGTGATTGTCCCTTCATTAATTTCTGACATTCGTTTGCATCCTCGCAATTAGCCAGAAGTGGTAGAAATGCGACGTCAAATAAATTAAATCAACTAACAATAAGTACTTGTATAAAAACTAGTGCACAAAACATGTATGACGCTTCGAAAGATGGAATTTTGAATTTAGTAATCCTCTCTCAACAGTGGCGTAGCAACATATAGCGACGCCCTGGAAGAGATTAGAATGCGAGGCCCCCATCCAGTGGCGGAAATTAAGGGGAAATGGGGGGGCGAGTAGTCTCTCCCCTCTTTTTTTTCACCTTTGCGTCAGCACTATGCTAAACCTTATCTACCAAGGGAAAGTAAACTGTCCTTGTAATTTTTGTTTTATAATTATTGATGCGTGTTTACAAGACATTTAATTTAGTCGAGACAGTCCATTCTTCCAAATCCCTGTCCCAATTTATTTCAAACTTAAGTCGTATTTACCAAAATGTTTCGAGTTTTATTTGTGGGTGGGGGGGGGGTTAACCCACATTTAGACATGGTCTTCATTTTAATAATGATTGCTAATGTATATATCATTTCATTTACAAATGTATTATTTTCTGACCATAGAATTTTCACGGCTGTTCAATGGTGCTGGTACAAGAACATTTCTAAAAAAATAAAATATTGTTAGTTTGCGGAAGACAGAAATATTCGAATACTTCTGAGAATTGAACGTAAACAATAAGCACCAAGCTGTACGCCTTGTGACAACTTTAGTCTGTAAGCGATTGCGTTGCTGAATGCTGATTGTCGGATAGGGGGGAGGGGGTTATCAGTGAGTTGATTTTTTCCCGATGCTTTGGACCGTAACATTGCAACTCTACAATTCTACAACTAGGAAAGATAATAGTAGGCAATTTGTTCACCACCATTTTCATTCTCTCTTTACTCTACAACTTGTGTTGTTCTACGGGGTCATTAATTCTTTTCATGCGAAGTTTATGTTGACATCTGCGTTTCTATTTCAACCCATTATCATGACACTGTGGAAAACAGACTGAATGACAATTCAAAGGAGTTGGACATATTGCTTTAACCGTTGGGTGTACACTTAGCATTGTATCTACGAGCTAGCACTAGCTCGTACAGTGGGATCCATGAGTATTACCGTGCAAATTGTCCATCACTATGTTCGTGCACTTTATTTGACCAAATTAGAGCTTCAAGAATTAAATGAAAACTCAAAACAAGCTGTTGACAACTTATGCACCAGCATACATAAAAATCCATTGCTTAAAACACACAGAATGTAAGAGAAAAATTAATGAAAATAGTCATGGACAATTTGCACGGTAATGCTCATGGATCCCACTGTACAATAATACTACCATAACATTGGTGGTCACATCCTATACTCCCAACAACATTTCGCCGACCAGGGTCGACCAACTGCACGGAGTGGTTAGCACAGCGCACTACGAAGCCGTGGGTTCCGGGTTCGAATCCAGGTTTGAGCATGGATGTTCTTTGCGAGTGTTCCTTGATCAATTTCATCATATCGTTACTCATCCTCATCATCGCGATCAGCCAAAAGTGTCAGAAAAGTAAGACCTGCCTGCCTGTATGTTATGCTTCTGATTTGACGTATTCATTCAAATTATAACGTTTAATTAGAATTTAAAACCAGATAAATAATAAATAAATGTTTTAATAATATTTCCCACAAAAATAGCATTTTCCATGTCCCCCACCCCCCCACTTCTGTTTATAACATTTTTCGTTTCAAGCTCATTCGACGCGAGGCACCTTTACGCGCGAGGAGCCATGCGGTCGGGCACTTCCCTCACCCCTTGCTACACCACTGCCTCTTAATGCCTTGGGTTGCCTCGAAAGCGAATATTCTTCACGTTGCTAAACTAACATTTTCCCCCTAGGATAGAGAAATGATCCACATTAATGAAGCGACAGAAGAATGCGACGTATATTTACGTTAATTTTAAGCGTTTTTCTACGTCGTAGGTTAATCGTTAATAAGAATTAATGGTGGAATTAGAACGAACACGATGATATATCCATTCCTCACCCAGGATTCAAAAGTAGGGCTTCTGGCTTCGTAGCTACTTCTTCATGGAGGCCGGAAGGTAACAAATGAATACATTGGATTAGATTATTTTTAGCGTCGGTTTTTTTCATTTTTGGCTAATCCAAACGACGAGGATGAGTAAGAATATGACGAAATTGATGAAGGGCACCGTCAAAGGAACACCCATGAGCAGACCGGGATTCGAACCTGAAACCACGTATCGTCGTAACGCATTGTGTTAACCTTTCCTTCACGCAGGTGAGCTGCAATAGAGTCGAATCTACTGAATATGTTCGTTTTAAGGAGACTTCCCTTTATAATGCTTCATCAGAGCGTGGTTTTTGATCGATTGATTGATTGGAATTTTATGTCCACTTTATGCACAGTAAGGCTAATCGGGACTGGGCCTACAGTTTAAAGTGGGATCCGAACCACTGTGCCATGTGCCTCCACCGCGTGTCGAACCCGCCACCCCTAGATTACATCAGAGCGTGGTGTTGATCATTCATGTCTCTTTCACTACGGCAGAGATCGAGAATGTGTGGAGCCATATCATTTGCTCGAATGGTGTCACGGCACGCTGCCATACACAGGGGAGAACACAGGCAGTCGCCACATATATTTTGATGGCATAAAATCTTTGCTGTCCCTTCAAGTACATTTGCTTCTGTAACTTTGTAAATATTGTTATATAAAGACCACACTGAGGGAAGGAATACCCTATCTTTCACTAAACCTAAATACTTTGTGACCATTTACTTAATTTCATTATTAATTATAAAGTGCAATCAAATACACGGCTATAAATTGTCAGGTTTAGAAACGGGAAGAGTATTTATGTCGTTTACATTTTATTTTGCCGTCTTGAAAGTAATGTTTACTGCAGTGGATTTAATATTTTCGTTAAGATCATAGAAGGCAAACATGTTGTTTGCAGGCAAGTAGTGGTAACTTATTGTTTCTACGCAATACTTGGTACGAGCCCTTTTTTTTTATGGATTTAACCTCAGTGGTAGCATATTTTGACGATTTTTTTGTTGATTTTATAGCGTTTGACGACTTTTCAGTGCAATTTTCATCGCATCTCATTTTTTTCCCACTCGTACTTGGTACGAATGCCACGATCTTACGTGATATAACTTAACCTATTCATTTTTTTTTATGCTAAACTACACGAGAGCCTCTACGTGCTTTGACCTACTTTAGAGTAGTAGGTGGGATGGTACGTTCTGGAGCTGCCCTTTGACCTACTTTTTATTTTACGACGTTTTATGCACTAAACTAACCTACAATGAGAGAAAAATGGACAGAAAAAGCTCTGGCATCACTTTTTAAGCTATTTTTTACCTCCTGCAAATCTTGCTCTTATGCTACCTCGCCTTTTGACCTACTACTTTTTTTATTTTACGACGTTTTACGGATTAAACTAACCTACAATGAGAGAAAAGTGGACAGAAGAAGCTTTGGCATCCCTTTTTAAGCTATTTTTTTTTACCTCCTGCAAATGTTTGCTCTTATGCTAACTCGTCCTTTGGCCTTCTTTTGAAATGACTTACGACATTTTCCTATAAGTCTGTCTCCTCTTACTGTAAGGTCCCTCAGTGTAATCTACTACGACCTTGTTCTCAGCGTAATCTGCTACGATGTTGTTGTTTTTTTAAAAAAACTCATGTGTGATCTTCTGCAGTGTGTGTGTGTGTGTGTGTGATATTCAAAATTATTTTTGTTAAGGCCCTCAAAATAGAAAAAAAATATCTCGCCAGAGATGGGGGTGCGTGGTGCCCAACACCAGTTCTAATGGTCATGGCTATCAAAGCCATGCCTCTGTAGAGTTTCATGAGTTATTTTTTTTTTATTTGCGCACCGAACTAACTTACATTGGACACCGATAGTAGTGTGTAGCGTTAATTTGATCGGAGGCGCCTTATCGACAGGATCGTCGTTCTGCAGCACCGTCGAGAGAAAATCCAAATTGTACACACGCCTGCCGAAATGTTTTCGTATGCGTGGAAGGGTCTGCTCGGACCAGTGTGGAAATTTATTTTTCGCACCGACACCGAAGTTTGAGAGCATCTTCGCGCTCGAATTATTAGAAGGACTCGTGGTCGAAGATGCGGTGTCCGTCGTGCTGGCGATGCTCGTCATCTCAATTTCGTCGTCGGTCTCGGGACAATAAGGCTTCTATCAAGAAAGGATTCAAAACAATTTTGTCGGGCTGGCGCAAATCCAAAACTAATCCACTAGGATGATGAATTAATTGCAAATTTGCAGCATCGACGTCGGACGACGATCTAAACCAGGCGCGGCATTTTTGGCATACTCTGTAATTGTTCGTGGTGGGTTGCAGCGAGGAAGATTCTGTGCCTACGAGTATAACTTTCAAATCCGAAGAAATGAGCGTTGGGGTTGTGTTGCTCAGCGTCTGCAAGAAGCACATCGTATGGCAAAATTCGCAGCACGCGTCAGGTACGTCGCAGCAGGAGAATTCTATGCGAATGTTGTTGCCCGGAATAAAATGGAGCAAGCAGCACGCTTCGTTCTCCTGCTGGTCTATCTGGTCGAGGATCAAGCTGAATCCCAACTTCGGGGAAACGATCGCTTTCACGGTATTGTTGCTGTTTGCCTCGATTCCAAATAATCGCCTGGCTCCGAAATTGCGATCATCTTTCATGTGAAAATAAGAAAAAAGCGTTCGCACGACGTCGACCCACGGCGAGGGGATCTTTACCCAGTTCACGTTCTCGATGCGCTCCCGAACGAATGCGGAATCCTTTTTGGGGAAGTAGCGTTCTTTGCTTGCGTCCAGGTTGAGAGAATCGATGTACGTGGCCCAAGACCACACGTTGTGCTGTTGATCCCTGCTGCTGCTGCCACAACCCTCAACAATCTGGTGGAAACTAAAATTATCCGGCAGGATCGTCCGTTCGAAGGTTTTGTACTGATTCGATATTCTTTTTTCTGTCCTCAGGAGGCGTAGAAATTGAGTTTTGAATGCGTCAGTTTCGGTCACGTCCTGGTACAAATCTTTCAGGACGTTCAACTTGTTTTCCAGAACCGTATAATGCAGCACCAAGTAATTGATGTTGCAGTGTATGATGAAAAACGTCGGTATGATGCAGCAGCATCGATAGATCAGACCCCATCCGAGAAAGTATAATGCGTGTGGAAACGATGCTGGGTCGTCCACGTGAACTCGTTGAGAACGTGGCCGTCGCAGACGGTGTTCGGAAAAATCGTTCGCAGGTACGTGGCCGGATCCTTTCCGAAAACCTTCTCGAAAAAACGTGATGCCAAGCCAGAGCGTTGATGCAGTCGCTCTTGAAACTAGCCAGCTGTGGGGGCGGACAGATCGAGCTTCCTACCCAGATCGAATTGAGTCGCGTGCCTTTCCACGAACTCCAAATAAGCCTTCGCCGTGGGCCACACGATGCTCGTGAGGATCTGTTCCCCCGAGAAATTCTATATAAAATAACATACCTGAAATTCTAGTCACAGTATAGATTGAATTTTTTTTTAGTTTTGTAATCACCCCAAGAAATTCTATATAAAATAACATACCTGAAAATTGTATTCACAGTATAGATTGAATTTTTGAGTTTTGTAATCACCCCGAGAAATTCCATATAAAATAACATACCTGGAAATTATTTTTTTGGTTTGTGTGATCTGAGAAAGCATAATGGAATCCACCAGTTTGATCGAATGTGTTACTTGCGAAACATTAATATCTAAAACTAATATTAGCAAGCACAGGGCAAGATGTAACGAAACAGCTTCGAGAATTAATCGTTTGTTACCTTCTAAGCCTTGTGCTCGATGCGGAAAGATGATCAGCATTGCAAATTTAAGTAAACACCTGAAAATTTGCAAACCATCGACCGAACGAGGAACATTGAAAAGAAAAATCGATGATCCAGGAACCGAAGCTTCCACTTCCAAGCAAATTAAATTATGTAATGAACGAAAACCAATGAGATCTGCATTCAACCGTCATATTCAGGATTTCTCTTTTACTTCGGAACCAGGCCGGGACATTCTTAGTTTCTTGCGTGAAACGAAAACATCCGTGATAAATATTCTAAAAAATAAATTGGAAAATAATTCCATAAAAGTATACGTTGATCTATTTTCCGAATACGAAAAAGTCGATGGTACAACAAGTATTTTTTATCATCGAACAAAAAAAACAGGCTCTTCATTTGGCGGACGTCGATAATTTGGACGAATTTTATTCTGATCTTTCAAATGAGCTGGTTAAGAAACACGACGATTTCGAGGCTAAAGGGTCGGGATGGTCTCTGTGTGGAAGTCCTCACACGTTAACCGTTTACGTGAACCGATTCTCGCCTCTTCGCGCTTCCAGCTATGTTCCTCTTCCACCGAACATTCAACACAAGAGGGCTGTGTTAAATATACAGAACAGCGATAACAAGTGTTTCCTTTGGTGTGTGTTGGCGAAACTTCACCCGATTCATTGGTCAAATCATCCAGAACAGGTTTATCATTACAAGCAGCATGAACCTGAACTGGAAAATGCAATGACTGGCATCGAATACCCGGTGACCATTTCTGATATATCAAAATTCGAAACACGAGCACGAGATGCAGAAGGAAAACGCCTAATCATCAACGTGTATTCCTATACGTTGGATAAACATGTCGTGCATCCCGTCAGGATAAGCGATGTCGACGATGACGATGCTCGTGTGATTAATCTTCTTCTAATTTCAAACGACGATGTTCACCATTACTGTCTCATTCGTTCACTATCACGCTTGGTCAGAAGTCAAACTACCAAGTATGCAAACCACATCGAAGTTTGCCCGAGATGTTTGACCATGTTTAACGATATAAAACAAGTCGATTATCGAAAATACACCGGACGTCAGATTGCTATCGATAAACTTACCGAACATAAAATATATTGCGGCAACAACAGACCGGTTCGAATGTTGATGCCCGAAAAGAACGAAGTGGAAGAATTCAAAATGCACAAGGCGTTGTTGGAACATCCGGCCATCATCGTTGCTGATTTCGAGGCGTTCCTCAAACCACTCTCGTACTGCGATCCGGATCCCGAAGTTTCTTCCACCACACCTTACCAGCTTCACGAACCAAACAGTTTCGGTTACGTTGTCGTGCGACAGGATAAAATAGATGAACCGTACGTATACCGAGGACCCGATGCAATCGAACGCTTCTTCGAAAAGATGGTCGAGGAGGTTGGGAAAATTGGATGCGTGCTGCAAACATCGAAACCGATGCTTCCGTTATCTGCTATCGAACTTCAAAATTATTATGACACTGTCAAGTGTCCCGTGTGCGACAACCACTTCACAGACGACAATCGTAAAGTGTTTCACCATTCGCATACGGACGGTCGCTTCATAAGCGGAATCTGTAATGCATGCAACCTCAAAATCCAAAAACCAAAATTCGTCCCCATATTCTTTCACAATGGTTCTAATTACGATTTTCATCCCTTAATTAGGAAACTCGGATACGACGCTCAAAAAATAGATATTCTTGCTCAAAACGAAGAAAGATACATCTCTATAAGTAAGAAAGTTATGATTCCCGAGACTAAAAATAACATCGAGATGCGCTTCCTGGATTCGTACAGATTTCTCTCTGCCAGCCTGGACGCTCTTGCCGGCAAACTTTTAGACGAACAATTCAAAATTACAAAAGCTAGTTTTCCCAACGTAGACATAGAACTTGTTAGACGTAAAGGGATTTATCCTTACGAGTACGTTAGTGATAATTCTAAATTTAACGACGACGCTCTTCCACCTCCAAGAGAATTTTACAGCAGACTCAGAGAGAAAGGAATCACGGACGAAGAATACCAACACGCGCAACTCATGTGGGAGAAATTAGAATGTAGGACACTCGGAGACTACCACGACGCATACTTAAAATTAGACGTGACGATACTCGCGGATGTTTTTCAAGCGTTCAGGAAAACGGCAACGAATATTTACAAATTAGATCCAGCGTATTTCTACAGCCTACCGGGATTAGCGTGGTCGGCAATGTTATTCCAGACAAAGGTCAAGCTGGAACTGATATCGGAAGTGGACATGTTACTTTTCATCGAGAGGGGGATTCGGGGCGGGATGGTACAATGTGTGCAGAGATATGCGAAAGCCAACAACGTGCACATGAAAGAAGATTATGATTCGAATCGAGCATCGAATTACATCTTCTACGCCGACGTTAATAACCTCTACGGACATGCCATGGTACAGAAACTTCCTTACGGAGGATTCGAATGGGCATCAATAGATGTAGAAAATTTCGACGATAGCGAGCATGGCTTCTTCGCAGAGGTGGATATCGAATTCCCCGACCATTTACACGATCTGTTCAGCGATTTACCACCGGCATCCGAGTTCAAATCTTCGCCTCATTCTAATCAATGCAAGCTTTTATTGACTCTAGAGGGCAAAAAGAGATATGTTGTTCATTACTCGAATCTCCGATTCTTGATCAGGAAGGGTGCAAAGGTAGCGAATGTTAGAAGAGTCCTCAGGTTTAAACATTCCGAGTGGCTCAAACCGTACATTGAAACAAACACGCAACATAGGACGGTTGCCACTTCCGATTTAGACAAAGATTTCTTTAAATTGATGAATAACGCGGTGTACGGCAAGACGATGGAAAACGTGCGGAATCACGTAGACGTGAAATTGGTTTCGGATAAAAATAAATGCATGAAGTGGGTGGCCGATCCTAGATTCAAGTCGAGAAAAATTTACAACGAGAATTTGGCACTTTTCAATCTAGATATAAAATTGATGAAATTCAGAAAACCAATTTACGTTGGCGCAACGGTTCTCGACTTGTCCAAACTTTACATGTTCGAATTTCATTACGACGTGATGAAACCCTTCTTCAATGATAAAATATCACTTTTGTACACGGACACCGACAGCTTCATTTACAGCATACAAACACCTAACCTCTATGAAGACATAAAAAATCCTTCCATGCTCGAGTATTTCGATACTTCGGCGTATCCTCAACCCAACAGATTTGGGATTCCTTCCCTCAACAAGAAAGTCCTAGGTAAACTGAAAGATGAATGTAACGGTGATATTATTGTCGAGTTCGCGGGTTTGCGTTCGAAGATGTATGCCATGAGAACAGAGAGTAGCGTCACGAAGAAAGCAAAAGGTGTGGGCAAGAATACGGTGGAGAACAAACTCACCTTCCACGATTACATCGATTGCCTTTACTCACAATCGACGATACTAAGTATAGAACAAAGAATCCAAAGTGTAGACCACGTGATTACAACAAACGAAGTTAGGAAAGTAGCATTAGATTCGCATGACGATAAAAGATGTATTTTGTCTTGTGGAATCCACACGTTGCCTTGGGGACACTATCGTTTAGAAATTAGTAAAAATTGTAGGCAATGCAAATGAAAAAAATAAACTTAAATAACTATAACTAACGTTGCAACGTTGCAACGTTTAGAAAGTCGTTGATTTTGTTTCTGTATTTTCCGTCGTTGGGTTTCCTCGTCATGTCGATCGTCGCGAATCCGAAATCGTCACTGTTCCAGCAAGAAGAGCAGCGTTCCGAAATTGATTGATCAACAGGCCGTTGAGTTTAGATAACATGGAAGGTAGAAATTCATGATCTGCCGTGCGGTGTACAGTCTCCATTGTTTGCTTTCGGAAACCAAGAGATTCATTGTCCTTGCTAGTTATTTATTGTGTATGAGATAATTTGAGACAGTTAAAGTTTATTTATTTTAGTTATAGTTATTTAAGTTTATTTTTTTCATTTGCATTGCCTACAATTTTTACTAATTTCTAAACGATAGTGTCCCCAAGGCAACGTGTGGATTCCACAAGACAAAATACATCTTTTATCGTCATGCGAATCTAATGCTACTTTCCTAACTTCGTTTGTTGTAATCACGTGGTCTACACTTTGGATTCTTTGTTCTATACTTAGTATCGTCGATTGTGAGTAAAGGCAATCGATGTAATCGTGGAAGGTGAGTTTGTTCTCCACCGTATTCTTGCCCACACCTTTTGCTTTCTTCGTGACGCTACTCTCTGTTCTCATGGCATACATCTTCGAACGCAAACCCGCGAACTCGACAATAATATTACCGTTACATTCATCTTTCAGTTTACCTAGGACTTTCTTGTTGAGGGAAGGAATCCCAAATCTGTTGGGTTGAGGATACGCGAAGTATCGAAATACTCGAGCATGGAAGGATTTTTTATGTCTTCATAGAGGTTAGGTGTTTGTATGCTGTAAATGAAGCTGTCGGTGTCCGTGTACAAAAGTGATATTTTATCATTGAAGAAGGGTTTCATCACGTCGTAATGAAATTCGAACATGTAAAGTTTGGACAAGTCGAGAACCGTTGCGCCAACGTAAATTGGTTTTCTGAATTTCATCAATTTTATATCTAGATTGAAAAGTGCCAAATTCTCGTTGTAAATTTTCTCGACTTGAATCTAGGATCGGCCACCCACTTCATGCATTTATTTTTATCCGAAACCAATTTCACGTCTACGTGATTCCGCACGTTTTCCATCGTCTTGCCGTACACCGCGTTATTCATCAATTTAAAGAAATCTTTGTCTAAATCGGAAGTGGCAACCGTCCCTATGTTGCGTGTTTGTTTCAATGTACGGTTTGAGCCACTCGGAATGTTTAAACCTGAGGACTCTTCTAACATTCGCTACCTTTGCACCCTTCCTGATCAAGAATCGGAGATTCGAGTAATGAACAACATATCTCTTTTTGCCCTCTAGAGTCAATAAAAGCTTGCATTGATTAGAATGAGGCGAAGATTTGAACTCGGATGCGGTGGTAAATCGCTGAACAGATCGTGTAAATGGTCGGGAATTCGATATCCACCTCTGCGAAGAAGCCATGCTCGCTATCGTCGAAATTTCTACATCTATTGATGCCCATTCGAATCCTCCGTAAGGAAGTTTCTGTACC
>NW_028143650.1:0-59346 GCF_977018435.1 Lepisma saccharinum
CGAACCCCTCTCCAGCAGCTTTGGCCATACTTAAAACTTGCTCAACATGCCCATATGAGTTTTTGCTCAAGTGTGGAGCTCTTATAATTTAAGATTTTTGTAAAAAATGCCCTCGGGAATTTTTTAGAAAGTACGAACCCCTCTCTAGCAGATTTGCTATACTTAAAACTTGCTCAACATGTCTATTTGTTCAAGTGTAGCACCTGCCTAACCCAACAATTTTATAATTCAGAAAATATCAAACTCCTCCTCAAGCAGATTTACAAAATTGCATTAGTTTGTCCATAAACTTGTCAATTTTTGGCCACACCAGAAATTAAGCTTATAGTATGTTTTTCTGTCAAAATTCCAGGAATCTTGAATTGATATCTATTGGGTTCTGAGACCGAGTGGAGTGTGGTGCATGGTCTTGTAATCAAAAGGTTCGGGTTTGAGTCCTCATAAAATCTGATGGCAAAATGTTAATATTGTTGTTTTGTAAACAAAGGGGCTTTGGGTTCGAGTCCTGAGAGATGTGGCATTCCATACGTGAGATTTTGAAAATAATTTTGCTCTGTTAATAGCCCCCAGATCTTAAATTTAGTAAAATGTTGTATAACAGAGCAAAATTATTCTCTATTAAGAATCACCAGAGTTTTGTTATCTGGGTAACAACAATACGAGCAAAACTGCATAATCAATACAATAGAATGGAGGTCAAGTAAACATTCCATGTTCTTTCCAATCTTTCTGCCAACTATTAATCATGCTTGCCCGGGAGTTGTATGTCAACAGATATAATCTATACTGCGTCTTTTCAGAGAGAAATAACATCATCAAAGAGTAATTGCCTTCTTTCTGTATGCCTGAGTGATTATATCTGTTCATATTACCTGTACTGTGCCTTTTCCGAGGGAAATTACATGTCATTTGTCATGGAATTCAAAGAGAAATTCTTATCTATATTATGCACTCTTTCAGGGATCATCCATCATATTGAGGAATTGCCTTTTCGGATATTGTCATGCAAAGGGTTGATCTTGTCGCAACAGAATAATTGCAATGGCAAATGTGCTGTGTTAGTAGGTAAAAGCTTTTCTGCTCGTAAGCATAGGTGCATAAAATGGGTAGGTAATATATTTTCTGACGGTAAAGTATTGTTTTATATCCAAAGGGTTTCGGTGTTTGAATCGTGTTTCTAGTTCGAGTTGCTGTTTTAAGTCCATTTTATGCACAGTAAGGCTAATCGGGACTGGCCCTACAGTTTTAAAGTGGGATCCGAACTACTTGTGCCTCCACCGGGTATCGAACCCGGGACCTCTTGATTACAAGGCAATGACGCTACCACTGCGCCATGGGGGAAGCCCTGAATCGTGCTTCTAGAATTGCTCTGTGACTCGCTCATTTCTTACATCATAAACATATGATTTTTCACCTATGAGAATGACGCTACATATGGTGTCATCTGGTAAAGCCTCGTGAAATTCACAGATAATTTTAATGTTTGTTCTGTCATTAGTAGTGCAAGTGGGGGAGTTCTGCAACATCTTGTGGTGAGCTGAAGTGGTGAGCAGTGTTACCAACTCCTCACTCGAAAAAATCACCAAGGTTTTTGTTTTTGGGTCTAACCTAACCTAAAGCAAGGAGGTGGCAACCTTGCTTGAGGTATTTTCTCGCAGTGTTGCCAACTCCTCACTCGAAAAAATCACCAAGGTTTTTTTTTCTTGGTCTAACGTAACCTAAAGCAAGGAGGTGGCAATTTTGCTTGAGGCTTGCCTTACAGTGCATAAAGCAAGGTTGCCAACCCACTGGTATTTTTGCCATAGCTTTTTACAAGAAAAAAAAAGAGAAAGAGAAGAGTTAAACAACCGACAGCTTACCCACAGCCTTTTTTGCTCTAACCTAACCTAAAGCAAGAAGTTGGCAACCTTGCTTGTGCAATCAACCCGGTTGACCGCTCTCAAGTGGAGATCAGCGTTGCCAACTCCTCACTCGAAAAAAAAATCACCAAGGTTTTTTGGTCTAACCTAACTTAAAGCAAAGAGCTGGCAATTTTGCTTGTGCAATCAACCCGGTTGACCGCCCTCAAGTGGAGATCAGCGTTGCCAACTCCTCACTCGAAAAAAAATCACCAAGATTTTTTTTGCTCTAACATAACCTAAAGCAAGGAGCTGACAATTTTGCTTGTGCAATCAACCCGGTTGATCGCCCTCAAGTAAAAATCAGCGTTGCCAACTCCTCACTCGAAAAAAAAATCACCAAGGTTTTTTTGGTCTAACCTAGCCTAAAGCAAGGAGCTGACAACTTTGCTTGAGGCTTGCCTTACAGCGCATAAAGCAATGTTGCCAACCTACACACACTAAACAAGGAGAGCCGACAACAAATATGTACTGCCGTAAAAGAGAGAGAGATGGGTGGATGGTAATATAGTATGTGTGTGCGTGTGCGCGTATAATATGTAGCATTATTAACTAGAGTGTGTTGGCAATTTACTTACAACTAAAAAAAATAGAGATGCCAACGTTGGTGTAAGATGAAGAAAAAGAGAGAGAGAGATTTATGGCTGGCAACAGTAACGAGCGAATGCGCCATATCGTAATTTTCCAACTCCGTATATCGTGACCTTTGTAAACCTCTCTCGGGGGAACGACGTGCCGCGCACGCACACACACACACACACGCACACGCGCACGCGCGCGCGTATGTATTGTAACGCAAACAAACAAACAAAATAATAATTGTTGTTTTTAGGAGGCCTGGCCCCTATAACCTCGCCAGGGTGCGTGGTGCCCAACCAAAAATGTAAAAGTTTTCTAATGGCTGCGGTTATAGATTACCGCACCTCTGTAGAGTTTCACGTGTTTTTTTTTTTCCCCCAAACTTCCATGAAACCCTACAGAGGACCTCCGTAATGCATGCAACGTGTACTAACGACTCTAGTGTTATTTGATGTTGTGATATTTTTGGATATAGAGTTTTATTATGAGATAGATAAAAAATGATTATGTTTATTATAATATTTTCTTGATGAAGATGGAGAATGTATGTGTGTGTTACAAATAAAGTTGCATGCTTTTTTCTAGTGTGTGTATGTGTTTTTTGATGTTTCGACAGCATCTGAAACGATAAAAAAAAATTATTGTTAATTTTCACGTGTAAAAACAACAACAAATTTTTTTTTTTGTGCAAATTTTCTGATTGTCTCTCGTGCTATAGTGCAAAAAAGATATTGTGACTGATAACTAATGAAATTAACATTTGTAAGTGATCTGAACTAGTGAAATTCGTATTGTGCCATTGTAACTGATTGTGCTAGTGCAGAAAATTTCTTATTGTGCAAGAAAATAGATGTTAAAAAACTTGTTAAAACTGCTCTGTGACCCTCTCGTTCTTCACGTCGTAGGCGAAGGACTTCTCTGCAATCAGGATGACACTGCATAGGGTATCCTCGGGCAAGGCATCGTGGAACTCGCAGACGACCTTGATGTTGGTGCGATCGTTGACCACAACCTTCTTCCTCTTAGATGTGTTGATGACGGTCATGGGTCTCCGGGCTTTGAATTCGCTGGGCGTGTAGTACATGTCCACGCTTCCCTTTGTAAGCCGAAAATGCTTCGTAAAGTTTGAGGTAATCGTTTTTGGTCACGTCGAGGTTGTAATTCTCGCGCGGGAACACTTCATTGCGTCCATTCTTCAGATAAACGTTCTTGATCTTGCAGTCGTCGAACTTGCTGGAATCTTTTTCCTGATTCTTGTCTCTCCCGGTCTGAAAAAGCACTACGACGAAATCTGGCATGTCGAACTGTATGTTGTTGAACTGCGTCGTCACGTCGAATTCCATGTGACTTCCCAACGCCATCTTCTGCACGCACTGGTAACCGTGAAAGTGAATCGGCACCTGCGGACTTTTCAAGATCTCCGCTTTGTACTTGAGGGCGTAGTTCGTTTCGTATTCCACCACCGGCATTCTCAATTCCATGCTCCGGATGACGCATTTCGCCGCTTCGGGTAAAGTGTTGGCTATCGGCGTGGTGCCGTCCGGACCCAAAGTAGCGTATCGCATCAGTGCGTCGTTGTCGTTGGCTGCTCTTCGAAACGTGATCCTCAGTCCTCCCTTCCACATGATCTCCTTGTAGTCCGAGAAGAAACCAGGCAGCAGACGCATGGGAAAGAGCACCGTGTGACTTTTCGTCGATATTTTGGTCCCGGCTTCGAATCCCCCGGCCTGGTAGTACGCTGCGTCCGTTTTGGATAATTTCAAAGTTCCCACTGCCGTCGACGTGATGCCTGGATAATCTATTCTGTCGATGACGGTGTTGTGTTTCCTCACCTCCACCTGCGAGAACAGGTGAGGCACGAAGTTGTCCACGAGTATCAAGTTTGCTGCTGCGGGAAACGCGTCTCCGCTTTCCTTCTTCACCACGTCGAATTGAAGGTAGAGGTCCGCTCTGTGAGGATGAACGAACCCATCGCCTACGTCCACGTCGTATTCGATCTCCCTGTTTGCCTCGTTAAGATTGGCGAACGTGCGACGGTTGGGAGGGAAAGATTGCAATTCGTAACTTTCGATTTGCTCCATCTTACATGTATGGTTATTTATTATACGTTGATCTCCACGATGGCAGTAGTTGTTGCACCTGCGAAATCCACCACGTCTCCTTTCTCGTTCGTCACCACCAACTCTATGTCGTCTATGCGGTTGCGACATACTGGAAAATAGATCGGCGAAGAGGGCGTGTAGATGATCGGTTCCATGAACTCGGAACTGGGTTTGAACGTGGCGATGATTCCCGTCTGCTTGTGACTTCCCAGTAATCCGTCCGAAGATTTCGTGATCATGCCTTCCGCCACGTTACAGTGTACGTTCAAAGTCTCTATGGCCAAGAATTTAGGAATGTTGGTTGCTACGTGCTTAATGCCAGCCTCGAGTTTGGTGTCGTTCTCGAAACCTAAAAGTTCTCCCATGGTGCCCAGGTCCACGGTCTCCGTCGCGGATAGGATTTCCACTCTGTGCGTGACCGAATTTTGAGAAAGATACGTGCCTTTGGGTAATTGAGCTTGCAAAGTAGAAAGATTGTATTGTCCTGGCGTGACGACGATGTGTTCACTTCCGACGCTAATTTTGTTGTTGTGCTGCGTAACATTGGGTATGAGGTACATGCTGTAGAATGCACGCAGAGCCACGGATTTAGGATAGACGATGTCGTCGTGCAGCGTGAGTTTCAAGATTGAAGATTCGCTCGTGAGATGGAACACGCCCATCCTAGTGATGCTGTTTGAGGTTCCACAATGCTTTCTGGAAATCCTCGATCGTAGGGTTATTTATTTTAGAGAGAAACGCGAGCATGGAGAGGCAGAGATGACCGCAGTTCACGTCTCCGAAATCTTGAATGCGTTCGTCGTTGTAGTATATGGAGGTTTTGCTCGTCTTCAGATAATGAATTAAATTTGTAGGTGGAACACCTCCGAAAGAATCGAAAACGAATGCTTTATCATTGTTGTTTTTGTGGTAACATATCCAATGCGTGCCTGGATTTTCTTGACCGTCCAAGTTGACTACTCCGCATTCTTTTTTTTTCACGGTTGAAGGTAACGAGTCGGACATGAAAACTCCTCTGAAGTGTTTGATTTGTAACGGTTCGATCAGAGATTCAATGTCTCGGTTGGTGAGTGCTTCTGTTTCTTTTTTTTAAACTTCTTCATCACGCCCTTCCCTTTCTTCTCCATGGCCAGGTTGTGACGTTTCTGTTCTTCCAACTCGGCCTTGTTCTTCTTCGAGTCGATGACGGTTTTCGCGATGGCGGCACTTCCGCCGGCCAAACTTCCAACGGCCCCCAATGCTGCCAGGATGGCCGGGATGCTGAATATGAAGCCTCCGATCTTTTGCTGTTTCCGCGAACGCTGCAATCTTTTCAATTGAGGTGTGCTGAGCAGCAATTTCATTCCGTGTCCTTTCGACAAGCAAGAACGTTTCTTCTCGCGTTGTTTCTTGGTGAGTAACCCATCGAGGGCACCTAGATTTTTTAGATTGGAGTATGGTATCTGGTACACGACACCCTTGGGCTTCATGTTGATGCTCTATGTGTTATTTTCACGGTATGTTATTTATATATATATTCTGAGATTTTTTCTTGTGTAGTTTTTTACGGTATGTTATTTATATATTATCAAGGCCTCGCAGTCGTTACACAAATTCTATTACGTGCTTCGTTTTTTTGCCAAGAAGTTCCTTTGTCCCCTTGTACACGATTCGAGTTTTGTTCTCGATTAAAATAGATAGCTTCTCGTCGGATAACATGTTAGCGTATCGATCTGGTAAAAATAGACTGTATTGTGCGTTGAGCAACAGGCGTACCTTGGGACCATACTGGGTAGAAACGATTGAACCGGAAGTTATCGTGTAAGGTTTGTCGACTTCCAATTCCTGAATTTTTACATACTCAACTGACAAATTTAGCATTTGTTTTAATGCTTGGAGATCACTTATTTTTTCGGTCGTCATATCAAAAAAATTTCAGAGTGTTAGAGAGAAATTTAATTGCTTTTTTTTTTTTCACGATGTGTGTTATTTATATATACCGAAGATTATTTTTTTTTCACGTATATATATTATTATTTTTTTAACAGAGGAAGAAAGTTCGTGCTTCGGAAAACGCGAGGATGTGCGTAGTGATATCATCCTTCTCCTGCATAGACTTGTACCAATCATCAGTATACTGTCTTCTTCCCTGCATCGCCTCGTACAGTTCGTCCGACCTATCGTCCAATTTTTGCCCTGCAGCCGAAAGCAGAATGTTGAGATCACCGCACCTCAGGCCGCTGATCTCCCGAAGAAGGTCCTTGAGAACCATTTCACAAGGGATGCGAAATTCCGGCATTGTTCTTGCTATGTTTACAAGTTTATTAACATCTCCGTTAACTACTTTCTTGAATATTTTAGATAGTAGCTCGGGTGGCAAATTAGTTATGTAATCCATGTTGTTTTTTTTTACTGTATGTTATTTATATACCCCACCCCAATTTTTGTTTCGTGTTCATGGCGATGGTGGTGCCTAGTGCGGCGACCCGTTCACCCAACGATGCGTCTCTACTCACGAACCTTTCGAAAGCTGCGTGCTCTAACTTTCTGTCTGCTTCGTGACGTGCATTCAGATCCGTCTGCGTGGTGTTGTAGGCGATGTCGTGATCTTTGCATGCGGCGTCCAACGGATTCACACCCTTGTCTCCTCTCTCCAATCTTTTCTCGAGTTTGGTACCCGGTCCGCAGTACTGGTAGCCAGGTAGATGCATCTCGAAAGGTAACTTGTTGATGATGTCGTTCACGAGTCCTTTTCCTTCGGCCACGTTCCAAAATTTCGGAGGCAGCGTGTTGATGATTTTGATCAGGTAACCTATGCCCTTGTCGTCGTTCACGATGAAGTTGGAAAGTTTCGTGCTGATCATGTCCACGATGCCAACCTTCTCGTTGTAGAAATTACGATTGCCTGCATTCTCTTCGCCGGCTATCACCAACAATCGGTCCACGAGTTTCCTAACGTCGTCCACCCAAACGAATTCTTTGGGTAACGTGTTGTAGCGTTTGACGCCGCTGCCTGTTTTGACCTGGTTCCAAATCGGTTTGATGAGATTCCTGTACTTCTCGCCGCTGCTCGATTTCACCCTATTCTGCGAGGCGTCGTTGTTCTGGTACAAGGCATCCGTCATGATCAGAATTTCCTTGTAACTTTGGTAATCTTCGTCGGTGTAATCTTTCGGCTGCTTTTTGGCGACGAGTTCGCACAGTCCCACCGTACCCGGATACCTGTTCCAACTATCCTTGTCGCCTAAATTGACTTTAATGTCGTTGCCTTCGAAGGTCACCTTCGATTTCCCAATCTTCCACACCACACCACCACCCTCGCTGGTTTCCATGCTGGGATACAATCCGAACACTTCATCCTTGTCGAATTTCCCCGTGCTCAGGTAGTCTCGTGCCAAAGGCCCCAACTCGATTTTATCCGAAGACGACGACGTGCTGCCTATGGCTCGACGTCGTGCCGGTGCATCCTTCAGTTCGAACGGCGTCGAAGGAATGCTCGAAATAGGCGTGGGTACGGCGTAACTTTTAGCTGCGAGCGGTACGAGTTCATTAATCAAATTTTTATTTTGTTCCGTGACACTTTTAATTTCTTTACCTAGACTGCTGATGGCATCGATCACGGGTTGATCCTGACGTTTCTTCTCTTCGTAGAATCCGCGATTCTCGGATTTCCAACCTTTGAAGCGTTTCGCGAGGTAATCGCGAAGCTTGAGATTTTCGTCCTCGATTTTTCGTTTCGTCATGACGTTATTTATATACGTCGTTTCTCACAACGTTGCAACGTTTAGAAAGTCGTTGATTTTGTTTCTGTATTTTCCGTCGTTGGGTTTCCTCGTCATGTCGATCGTCACAAATCCGAAATCGTCACCGTTCCAGCAAGTAGAGCAGCCTTCCGAAAATTGATTGTAGTTCATGTCTCCGCCTACGTAGTCATCGTGCGCGTGCTTGAGGTTGGTGTGATCTTGACGAAACAAACATATGAAATTGGCGTTGTCGCGCACTAACTGTTTTGGAATTTTGGAAAACGTTTGAGCTAGGTAAAAACAATCCATTCCTTTGTGACGACCTTGCGTGAAAAAGTTGCGAATTTCATTTTGATTTTCCAGGATGGCGTCGTCGAACACAACGACTGAATTTTCACGACAATCGTCGAGTGGTTTTATTTCCGAGGCGAATGTTGCAATGTCCAGACCATCGTACAGTTTCATCAGTTGCTGGTATTTGGATTGCTCCAAACTTTTCGAGAACACGTACAGGTGTCTGTTCTTCCAATTTAACCAATTCGGTGCGAGGAGAAAATTGTCCACGAGCAGTGTCGTTTTCCCACACCCCGAAGGACCTACGATCAGACAGCGGATGCTGTCGGGAAGCAACTCGCCGTTCTTTTTCTTCGTTTGACTTTCCGGATCCGGTAGGCGCTTCACCACGTTCCACGTACTCACAAGATCACTTCGTCCGCGTCGATCCAACTCTTTTCCGGAAGTCCCAGCCATTTGACAAACAGTTTGTCACCTTTCCTACGCAATACTTTCTCGATGAGGTACGTGTCGGGGTGTTTTGTTTTAGAGAGTTCCTTTTCGTAAAATCTTCCTTTCAAAATCTCGCCGCTACTATCTTTTATTATATACGTGTGTTGGTTTCCAGGTAGAACTCGAACCACCGTAAAAAGTTCCGTGCTCCAATTTTTTGTGAATCCCTTCTCGAAGGTGCGTTTGAATTTGCTGATCCTCACCTGGTCTCCAATTTTGTATTTAGCTTTTTTTGTCGTGGGAGTGTACTTTGGACAGTAAACGGTAGAAATTAAACGCTGCTCGTCAGATTTGGTAACGTCAGCTGGCTTCATGCCTATTGTTCTGTGTACTGTATCATTATAGGTGTCGACGAGTTCCGGCAGGATGTCGACCCATTTGTAATTTCCCCGAAGCGTGAATCGTTTCCACATGTGTGTTTTCAAGGTTCGATTGAATCTTTCCACGATGCTGGCTTTGATGTGACTGAAGCTCGAATAATGTCGAATGCCACGTTTTTGAATAAACATTTGGAATACGGCGTTGTAAAATTCTTTACCGTTGTCTGTTTGCAGAAACCGTGGTCGTCTGCCACCGCTTTCGCGAAAAATTAATTTGAATGCTTCCGTGACGCACGTTCCTGTTTTCGCCTTCAAAGGTAGAGCCCATGCGAATTTCGAAAACGTGTCTATGACGGTGAGGAGGTACTTGTTGCCCTTGTTCAATTTATGCACGTTTTTCAAATTGCCGCTACTCATCTCCACGAGGTCACTTTGCCAGAGGTCGTCGATGCCCTTGGTTACCACAGCCAAACGTTCGTAGTTGCGGCGTGCAGGTTTATGCAATTCTTCGACGATGGCTTGCCTAGACATTTTTTAGAGATTACGTTTCAAGAGAAGCACAAGCGTGATGGGATTCAAAGAGGGTGGCACTTCGCTCGTGTTTTGAATGATCAGCTTATCGCCGGCACTCACGTCGAAAACGGTGAGATCTTCGTCTTCGTGTATTTCATATATGTTGCGCGTTTCGTTCCAACGTGCCAGAGGAATGTTTCCTGCTTTCTGGACACCACGATTCGATATCAAAGTCATGGTAGGAACGCTAGCTTTTCTACCGTGAGACCAGTACGAAAATTCGTTTATCTGAATCGTGCCATCGAGGAGAAACTTGTAGTACGGATGATAAGGATGCAACATGTACAGTTTGTTACCTTCGACGAACGTGGAGATTCTCTGTTGATTGGGTACGCTGTTGATTTCGATGGCTTGCAGAGAATGCAGTTTAGCGAATTTAGTGTCGACGCCGAGCAGATTACTGTGAACTTGTCCGAGTTTATTTTCGATGGGCAGCAAATGCTCGATTATGGTATCCGTTACGGCAGAAAACGACGGTTTGATTTTCACTTCCACGTTCAACTGCTTGTAGTTTTCGTTGAGTTCTTGCAACTTGGCACCGAAAGAGGCCAGCGTCGATTCCTGCGTGGATTCCAGCACTCCAACTTGATCTCTGATGTTGACGACGATGTTCTGAAGGTTCTCGACTTGATTCAATTTCGAGCTCTTCTCGGTAAGATCGTTCACGATGCTTCGCATCTCTGTAAACTGCGTGTGAAGGTCGGCGACGCTCTGCGAAGTGGGCAGCGTCGACACCAGCGAACTAATTTCGTCTCGAATCTGTTCCACGTTCGCCGTTTCCGTTTCTAGTCGTTTCAGCATTCGAGATATGTTTCTTTTCAAAGCGTGCAATTCTTTGGAGGTGGGGAGATTGGCCACTTTACTCTCGAGATCGCTCAATGAACTTTTGATGTCGTTCGAATCGGATAGTGCCGTCACCGCCGTTTTCAATTTTTCCAAATCTTCGCTCGAAGGCACGCTCGTCCGTAACGATTCCAAGTCACCCTGTATGTTGTCGAGTACGTGATGAAAATGAGCAAGATTCGTTTCGACGTTCAAATTTTCTAAATATTCGATCTTCTGCTGAACCGTGCTTAACGTGTCTTGAATGCTCGTCAACACACTTGCTTCGGCGTGAATATTTTTAATTTCTTCGTTGATCAACTCCAGAGACGCCTGAAGCGTAGCGATGGTGGTTTGAATGTGTTCGAAATCTTGATAAGCCTCCAATTGAATTTTTATGTTCGCGACGCTTTTACCGATGACCTGCAGTTCGTCCGACGATGGTAGGTTCGTCATTGTATCTTCCAAAGTCTGCAACTTGGATTTAATTTCTTCCAACGTGCTGGTGAATTCTTCTTGTAATTTGGAAACGACGACATGCAAGCGTTCTGCGTCTATATCGTTCACCACGGTTTGAAGTTCGGAGAAATTCTTTTCTATTGCGGAAGTTCGTTCTTCGATTTCGAGTTTCAATTTTTCCAAATCTTCATTTTTCGATTGAAATTGCTGTAATTTGGCCAAATCATTTTGAAGCGAATCCACGCTCAACTGTATATTTTGAACGTTGTCGTAAGAAGGTACGTCGACATAATTTTTTATCAGCGTCTTCAGTTCGGAATCGATTTTCAGAATGGGGTCGAGACATTGCGTTTGGAGCGTAGCGATTTCCGACTCTAAACTTTTGTTTAAGGTTTCCTGCAAAGCGATCAAATCGGTCCTCAACTTCTTAACTCGAATGTCCAACATGAGAATCTCTTCTGCGTGGTCCACACGCTTGGTGTTGCCGAAAATGTCGTTAGGCATTTTGTTAACGGTTATTTATAATAGGATAGACGATTCGTAATTCTACGAAGAGAGGAATAAGTTTGTCGTAATCTCCGAGAAGTTCCATGTAAAGATAATCTCCTGCAGACACATCGTACGTAATGTTAGAAAGCATCTTATCGTGCTTGATTCGAAAAATGTTCTTGCCGGTAGAAATTTTGATTTCGCCTGCGTTTTTCCGGATTCACGGTGATTTGAAGTTTCCCGTCGATCGGAATTTCGTAGAAATGTAAATTGTTATTAAAAACATAAAACATCTTGCCCACATCGTCATTCAGTTTCGTCCAAATGCTGTTGAGGTGAATGATCAACAGACCGTTGAGTTTAGGTAACACGGAAGGTAAGACTTCATGATCTGGTATGGTTTCCATAATGATCTGTTTTTTGAAACCGAACAAATTCATAGGCATGCTGGTTATTTAAGAATACAGTCAAAGTTTTTTGTAATGACAGTCAAAGTTTTTTTTTTTTTTTTGTTTTGTTTTGTTTTATGAATCTTCTGTTGAAGATGGACATATGTTGCAGGTTTTGCTTTCTGCTAAGCGATAGTGCCCCCACGGCAATGTGTGAATACCACACTCGAGGACGCACCTCTTATCGTCGTTGGGATCCAGGGCAATTTTTCTAACTTTGTTTGTGGTGATGATATGGTCGACGCTCTGGATGCGCTGTTCTTCTCTTAGAACCGACGACCTGGTCTTGAGGCAATCGACAAAGTCCTCGAATGCGAGATGCTCCCGAACCACCTGTCTGCCGACACCCTTGGCCTTCTTGGTAACGCTGCCCTCGGCTTTGATGGCATAGGCCTTGGCGCGAAGACCTGCAAACTCGAGAATTACATCACCGTCCTTCTCGTCTTTGAGTTTGCCAGGCACTTTTTTGTTTCGGGGCAGGATGCCGTACTGGTTCGGCTGG
The DNA here is from genome assembly GCF_977018435.1 of Lepisma saccharinum. Classification (NCBI taxonomy): domain Eukaryota; kingdom Metazoa; phylum Arthropoda; class Insecta; order Zygentoma; family Lepismatidae; genus Lepisma; species Lepisma saccharinum. The sequence goes on from NW_028143650.1 coordinate 12,702, forward strand.
GGATAGCCCGAGGTGTCGAAGAGGTTAAGCAAAGCTGGTGCCGTGACTATATCCCCGTATGCATCGGCTGAGTGGACGTGGTACACCAAGCTGTCCGTGTCCGTGTAGAGAAGCGAGATGTTGTGGCTATAATGTGGACGTAATATGTCGTAGTACGTCTCGAACATGTGCAGCTTGCTCAGGTCTAATACTGAGGCACCAACATAAATTGGCTTGTCGAGTTTTACCTCACCCTTCCTCATATGCACCAGAGCAAGCTGCTCGTTATAAATGGTCCTCGATTTGAATAACGGGTTCGCTACGAGCCTGCGACATTGTGCTTTCCTCGTTACCAATTTTATGTCCATGCGATTCCGTACATTCTCCATAGTTTTGCCAAACACCGCATTGTTCATAAGCTTGAAGAAATCCTTATCAAGCTCGGACGTGGCTGCGGTGCGGTGTTTGGTGTTGACTTCAATATATGGCTTCAACCATGGAGAATGCTCGAACTTGAGGATGCGGTGAACTGCGCGGACTGCGACCCCTCGCTGCATCAACCACCGGAGATTCTGGTAGTGCAGGACATAACGCTCTTTGGGCTCGAAATCCATGACGAGCTTCTTCTGGTTGGAATCGGGTGGACACTTGAACTCGGGTGCAGGGGGAAGATCGCTGAACAAATCCTGCAGCTTCTCGGAGAACTCAAGGTCCACCTCGGCGAAGAATCCATGTTCCGAATCGTCGAAGCTTTCGACGTCGAAGTTGGAAGGGTCAGCCCACTCGAAGCCTCTAAAAGGGAGTGGCTGCATCATGGAGTGTCCGTAGAGGTTATTGACGTCCGTGTACATGATGTAGCTGGACGGTTGTGAGGGGTCGTAGCCGGTGGCCATGTGGTGATTGTTGGCGCGCAAGTGTCGCTGCGACACCTGGACCATTCCACCCCGCACGGCGCGTTCCACAAACAGCATCATGTCCACGTTCGAAAGAAGCTCCAGCTTGATCTTCGTCACCAGAAACATGGCTGACCACGCCAGTCCAGGGAGACTGTAGAAGTAGGCGGGGTCCAGCTTGTAGATCTTCATTGCGGTCGCGCGGAACGTCTGGAACACGTCGGCAAGGAGCGTCACGTCAAGTCTGAGGTAGACGTCGTGGTAGTCCCCGAGAGTTCGACAGCCCAGCTCGCGCCACATGGACTGGGCGTGGTGATATTCCTCGTCGGTGATGTTCGACCCTCGCAGCTGACTGTAGAACTTCGCCTGGGGAGGTAGCGTCGTCTCCGCGAACTTGGAAGGGTCTGTGATGTATTCGTAGGGATAGACTCCCTTACGCTTGAAGAGGCCGGCGTCCAAGTTCGGAAAATTTCCGGAGGTAATAAGCATTTGCTCGTCGCTAAGCTTCCCTGCAAGAGCATCGAGGCTGGCCGGGAGGAACCTCAGGGAGTCGAGGAAGCGAAGCTCGACGGTGGAGTGTGATCCTGAAATTCGCACCCACTTGCTCACACTGATGTAACGCTCCTCGTTCTGCGCCAGGACGTTGATTCGTATGTCGTCGTACCCAAGATGCTTGACGAGGTGGTGGAAGTCGTATCCCGAGCCATTGTGAAAAAACACAGGGATAAATCGCGGGTCCCGGGCCATGAGGTTGCATCCGTTGCACCAAGGACCAACATACCTACCGTTAAAGTGATCATGGTGTTGGACTTTACGGTTGTTGGTGGTGTACTCCTTGACGCAGACAGGGCAAGCGATGGCCTCGTCGTGTCTACGTTGATCGTCGGGGGACAGTGGGAGTATAGATTTGGGGGCCAACAGTACCTTCCCTATCTCGTTGGCCTCGACAACCATCCTCTCGAGGAAGTGTTTGGCTGCGTCGGGACCGCGATACACGTAGGGCTCGGGGGCAATGTGCTGGTCACGTCGCACCACAACGTATGCATAACTCGAAGCCTCGTGGAGTTGGTAAGGGGTGGTGGAAGAAACTTCAGGGTCGGGATCGCAAGTGGACAGGGGTTTGAGGAAGGCCTCGAAATCCGCGATGATGATAGCGGGGTGCTCCACCATGGCACCGTGCATGTGGAAACGCTCCACGGTGCCAGGTTTGGGCAAGACTGTCACACCCGGCTCGTTGGCATTGCAGTAGATCTTGTGGCTGGCAAGCTTCTCTGCAGCGATGTTGGGACCTCCGATGCGCTGGTAATCCTGCTGTTCTCGATCATCAAAAATTGACAAGCACCTGCGACAAACTTCTATGCTACCATGATGCTTGCTTTTTTGGCTCGAAACAAGTCTAGAGAGCGAGCGAATAAGAGTGGTGATGGGTCTCGTCCTTGATAAGTAGGAGATGGATTTCCTGCGCACCATCAACGTTTACGTCACTCACCCGGATGGGGTACACCACATTTTCGTCAGTGAGACCGTAAACGTTGATGGCCAACCGCGTACGAGCCTCGAACTTTCGAATGTCCGGGACCTCTACCGGGTAGTCGATCCCAGCCATGGCAACTTCCAGCTCTGCCTCATAGGGTAGGTAGTGGTTAACTCGGTGTGGTTGGTTTTTCCTGTCGACAGGGTGCAACGCTGCAAGCACCGACCAGAGAAAGCACTTGTTATCTTTATTTTGGATGTTCAGGACGGCCTTCTTTGCCGCAATGGTAGGTGGTAAGGCGGCGTAGCTGGAGGCGGAGAGAGGCACGAACTTACAAAGTTTGACGCACAGTTCGTGAGGCTCGCCACACAGCGAACCCCCCGAGCCTTTAGCTTGATGTTCCTCCTGTTTTGCCACCAGCTCATTGGTAAACTGGTTGTAGATGACCTCGAGGTTGTCGACATCCGCCAGATGCAGCGTCTTCGCCTTGGTGTTGTGGCAGAAGCTGTAAATTTCGTCGGACGGCTTCTTGTACTGGCAACGTAGCGATGCGTAGAATTTGGTGGAGTGCATTGCAAGCGCATCGCCGAGGATGGAAATAATTTCGGCTTGCACGTTCTCCAAAAAGCTACGCACGTCGCATGAGCCCTCCGAAGTGATGACAAAGTCCTCTAACAACCGCTCGAAAGCAGTCTGGTTTGTTTTTGTCACAGGCTTGACGCGTTTGGCGGGTGGTGGCGAGTCGGCTTCCGCTTTCCTCTTGGTCGAGCTGGTCGACGGTTGGGGAACAGGTGCTCCGACGACAACTTTGCATGATGTTATATGCCTCTTCAAATTATTAATGGTAATAGGTATACCGCACCTGGGACATGGTTTTTTAGCGGTTACACGCTTACCAGGTGCGCAGGTACGACAATGTCTTGCAAAATGTGCGCTTGATATGGCTATCTTGCACACAGGGCAACTTTTCTCAGATTGCATCTTGTTGGGGGGGTATGTTTATTTATATGTGATCTGTTGGTGGTAGAGTGTTTACAAAAAAATATCTTACGAGAAAAATTTTGCAGGCTAATTCTAATTAGTGTTAGTTTGAGGGGTTTATTTATATATGGGTGGCGTTGTTTTCCTCAAATATGTGCTTTAATAGTTTGAGAAAAAAAACACGTGAAACTCTACAGAGGTGCGGTAATCTATAACCGCAGCCATTAGAAAACTTTTACATTTTTGGTTGGGCACCACGCACCCTGGCGAGGTTATAGGGGCCAGGCCTCCTAAAAACAACAATTATTATTTTGTTTGTTTGTTTGCGTTACAATACATACGCGCGCGCGTGCGCGTGTGCGTGTGTGTGTGTGTGTGCGTGCGCGGCACGTCGTTCCCCCGAGAGAGGTTTACAAAGGTCACGATATACGGAGTTGGAAAATTACGATATGGCGCATTCGCTCGTTACTGTTGCCAGCCATAAATCTCTCTCTCTCTTTTTCTTCATCTTACACCAACGTTGGCATCTCTATTTTTTTTAGTTGTAAGTAAATTGCCAACACACTCTAGTTAATAATGCTACATATTATACGCGCACACGCACACACATACTATATTACCATCCACCCATCTCTCTCTCTTTTACGGCAGTACATATTTGTTGTCGGCTCTCCTTGTTTAGTGTGTGTAGGTTGGCAACATTGCTTTATGCGCTGTAAGGCAAGCCTCAAGCAAAGTTGTCAGCTCCTTGCTTTAGGCTAGGTTAGACCAAAAAAACCTTGGTGATTTTTTTTTCGAGTGAGGAGTTGGCAACGCTGATTTTTACTTGAGGGCGATCAACCGGGTTGATTGCACAAGCAAAATTGTCAGCTCCTTGCTTTAGGTTATGTTAGAGCAAAAAGAATCTTGGTGATTTTTTTTCGAGTGAGGAGTTGGCAACGCTGATCTCCACTTGAGGGCGGTCAACCGGGTTGATTGCACAAGCAAAATTGCCAGCTCTTTGCTTTAAGTTAGGTTAGACCAAAAAACCTTGGTGATTTTTTTTTCGAGTGAGGAGTTGGCAACGCTGATCTCCACTTGAGAGCGGTCAACCGGGTTGATTGCACAAGCAAGGTTGCCAACTTCTTGCTTTAGGTTAGGTTAGAGCAAAAAAGGCTGTGGGTAAGCTGTCGGTTGTTTAACTCTTCTCTTTCTCTTTTTTTTTCTTGTAAAAAGCTATGGCAAAAATACCAGTGGGTTGGCAACCTTGCTTTATGCACTGTAAGGCAAGCCTCAAGCAAAATTGCCACCTCCTTGCTTTAGGTTACGTTAGACCAAGAAAAAAAAACCTTGGTGATTTTTTCGAGTGAGGAGTTGGCAACACTGCGAGAAAATACCTCAAGCAAGGTTGCCACCTCCTTGCTTTAGGTTAGGTTAGACCCAAAAACAAAAACCTTGGTGATTTTTTCGAGTGAGGAGTTGGTAACACTGCTCACCACTTCAGCTCACCACAAGATGTTGCAGAACTCCCCCACTTGCACTACTGTCATTCACCACAACTTGTTTTCTTTTTGAAGTGTTAATTACAAACATGGGTCTCTGTGTCTTGAATTCCTCTGGTGCGTAATACATGTCTGTATTCCCGGTAGTGACCCGCTTGAAAGCCGAAAAAGCTTCATATAATTTGAGGAAATCACCCTTGGACATGTCTAAATTGTAATTTTCTCTAGGAAAGACCTCATTTCTCCCATTTTTAAGATATATGTTCTTGATGTTGCAGTTATCAAATTTGCTTGAATTTTTTTCCTGATTGTTGTGTCTCCCAGTCTGAAACAGTACCACCACAAAATCGGGCATGTCAAATTGAATACTGGAGAATGAATTTGTTGCATCAAATTCATAATAAGTACCAGTGGCAACCTTCTGTACGCATTGATATGTGTAAAATTGCAGAGGAATCTGTGGATTTTTTAGGATATCAGCTTTGTATTTAAGAGCATAGCCGGCCTCATATTCAACAACAAGGATTCTTAACTCCATAGTCTGAATAATGCATTTGCCTGCATCAGGTAGGGTATTAGGCAGAGCTTCTCCTGTAGGGTTTAATGTGCTGTACCTCATCAAAGCATTGTTATCATTTGCAGCTCTTCTAAATGTGATTCTTAACCCACCCTTCCACATAATATCTTTGTAATCTGAGAAGAATCCTGGCAACAGGCGCATGGGGAACAGCACTGTGTGGCTCTTGGTTAATATCTTATCACCAGCTTCAAATCCACCGATTCTGTAGTATGAAGCCTCGGTTTTGGATAATTTTAATGTAGCCAAAGCTGTGGAGGTAATGCCTGGATAATCCACTCTGTTTATAACAACGCCATGCTTTCTGATCTCAATTTCAGAGAACAGATGCGGCACAAAATTGTCCACCAGTCTTATATTTGTATTTGCCGGATAATCTGTTCCATCGAGCTTTACAACATCAAATTTGATGTATAGATCTGCTCTGTGGGGGTGTATAAATCCATCCCCAACATCAAGATCAACCTCAACCTCCGTGTTGGGTTGATTTAAATTTGCAAATGTCCTCCTGTTTGGGGGGAATGATTGTAGCTCATAACTCTCAATATTTTCCATTGTATGTATTTTTATTTAAATGTTAATCTCTACGATTGCAGTTGTTGTGGCTCCAGCAAAATCAACTAATTCTTCTTTTTCATTAGTGACCATCAACTCAATGTTATCTATTCTATTATGGCACACAGGAAAATATAATGTTGGGGACGGATTGTAGATGATTGGCTCCATGAATTCGGAATTAGGTTTGAATGTCGCAATGATGCCGGTTTGTTTGTGAGTGCCTATGCCATTTGATTTGGTGATCATACCCTCGGCCACATTACAGTGAATATTTAGAGTCTCTATGGCTAAGAATTTAGGTATATTAATAGCAGTGTGTTTGATGGCTGGTTCAAGTTTTGTGTTGTTCTCAAATCCTAACAGCTCTCCTATAGTACCCAGATTCACTGTCTCCGTAGCAGATACAATCTCTACTCTGTGAGTGACAGAATTTTGACTTAACACTATACCTCTGGGTAATTGTGCATTTAGAGTGGACAGATTATACTGCCCTGGAGTAATGACAATTTTTTGATCCCCTACTGCAATTGTGTTGTTGTGGTGCGTAATATTAGGTATCAAGTACATGCCGTAAAATGCTCTGAGAGCTATTGTTTTGGGATACACTATGTCATCGTGCAATTTGAGTTTCAATATTGAATTTTGGCTGGTGAGATGGAATACCCCCATGATGTTTCAGATACCACAAGGCTTTTTGAAAATCTTCAATTGATGGTTTATTTATTTGAGACATATATCTGAGAACAGATAAACACAAATGTCCGCAATTAACATCTTTGAAGTTTTGAACACGGGCATTATTGTAATAAAGATTAGCTGATTTTAAATATTTTATTAAATTTTCAGGTGGAACACCTCCAAATGAATCAAACACAAATGCCTCATTTTTTAAATATTTAAGATAACAGATCCAGTGAGTGCCCTGATTTTTGTACTCATCCAAATTAACAATGCCACACTCTTTGTTGAGTGGTTGTTCCGGTAAAGAATCAGACATGTACACACCTCTAAAATGTTTGATGCCCAATGGCTTGATTAAAGCTTCAATATCTTGGTTTGTAAGCGGCTCTTGTTTTTTTTAAACTTATTCATGGCTCTCTTAACACCTTTGCCTTTTTTCTCCATGGCCAGGTTATGTCGCTTCTGCTCATCTAATTCTGCCTTATTCTTCTTGGCATCTATTACTGTTTTTGCTATGGCAGCTGATCCCCCAGCCAAGCTCCCAACAGCCCCGAGAGCAGCTAAGATGGCAGGGATAGTAAATATGAATCCCCCCACATGTGATTTTTTCCTGGATTGCTGTAATTTTTTTAATTGGGGGGTACTAAGCAACAATTTCATACCATGTCCCTTTGCAAGACAAGAGCTTTTTTTCTTGCGCTGCTTTTTGGTCAAAAGACTGTCAATAGTTTTAAGAGATTTGAGACCTGCATAAGGTATTTGATACATAACACCCTTGGCCTTCATTGTAGGTTTATTATATACATGTTTACAGCCCCCACCCCAGTTTTTGTTTGGTGCTCATAGCTATGGTGGTTCCCAATGCTGCTATTTTTTCACTCAAAGAAGCATCTTTGCTTACAAATCTGCCAAATGCAGCCTCTTCTAATTTCTTGTCTGCAACATGTCTCTTGTCAAGATCAGAATGTGTGTTGTATGCTATGTCATGGTCTCTACAAGCAGCATCTAGGGGATTAACACCAGGGTCACCTCTGTTTAATCTATGGTCCAATTTTGTACCGGGTCCACAATACTGATAGCCTGGAATGTGTAGTTCAAATGGCAGCTTGTTTATAATGTCATTAACAAGCCCCCGACCCTCAGAAATATTCCAAAATTTAGGTGGTAGAGTATTAATAATTTTTATGAGATATCCAATCCCCTTAGGGTCATTCACTATAAAATTAGACAATTTTGTGCTTATCATGTCCATAATTCCAACCTTTTCATTGTAAAAATTGTGGTTCCCAGCATTTTCCTCCCCAGCTATCACCAATAACCTATCTACAAGTTTCCTGACATCATCAACCCACACAAATTCTTTAGGCAGAGTATTGTATTGTTTGATTCCACTGCCAGTCTTGATCTGTGACCATATGGGCTTGATTAAATTATTGTATTTTGCTCCACTGCTCGACTTGACTCTTTTTTGTGTGGGATCATTGTTCTGGTACAGAGCATCTGATTTTATTAATATTTCTTTGTAATGTTCATAATCTTGATCTGTATAGCTGCCAGGCCTTTTCCTAGTCATCAGTTCCCACAATCCAGGTGTGCCGGGGTACTTAACAAAAGCACCTTTTTCTCCGAGACGAGATTCTGAATAAACAATGATATCATCTCCCATAAAAGTTACTCTGAAATTACCAATTCTGTGTATGATACTGCCATCAAGCTCTGTGTCAGCATATAAGCCAAACACCTCATCTTTATTGTCTTTAGGTGTGGTTAAATATTTTTGAGCAAGAAGACCCAATTCAATAGGATCCTGACTAGCCTCAATTCTTCTAGGAGCAACAGGACTAGGTGTATGAATACTGGAAAGTGGGGTGAATGGATAATCTAATATGTTCCTTGCAGCTACAGGCACAAGCTCCGTGATCAAATCTTGATTTTGCTCTGTAACAGTTTTGATATTCTTACCTAAATTATTAATAGCATCAATTACAGGCTGTTCTGTTTGTTTGTGTTTTTCATAAATTCCACGGTTCTCTGATTTCCATCCCTTAAATCTTTTTACAAGATAATCTCTTAACTTAAGATCATCAATGACTGGTCGTTTCATGGTTGTTTATTTATGTCTCAACGTCTAGAAAATCGTTGATTTTATTTCTGTATTTGCCAGTATTAGGTGTTCTTGTCATATCAATTGTGACAAACCCATAACTGTCCTGGCTCCAGCACTTGCTGCAAAACTTGGAAAAATCATTGTAGCTCAAGTCCCCACCTACATATTCATCATGTATGTGTTTGAGGTTGGTATGATCTTGATGAAACACACATATAAAATTGCTGTTGTCTCGGATCAGCTGCTTCGGAATTTTAGAAAAAGTCTGTGCCAGGTAGAAGCAATCAATGTTTTTGTGCCGCCCCTGTGTAAAGAAATTTCTAACCTTGTTTTGATTATCCAGTATAATGTCATCAAACACAACAACAGAATTATCGAGACATTCGTGAAGTGGCTTAACATCTGGTTCAAAAGTGGCTATATCCAATCCATCATATAGCTTCATCAGCTGCTGATATTTTAATTGTTCCAAGCTCTTAGAGAAGACATACAAGTGCCTGTTTTTCCAGTCTAACCAGTTGGGTGCCAATAAAAAATTATCAACCATTAGTGTAGTTTTACCACAAGCAGATGGCCCAACAATAAGACACCTAATATTATCAGGCAGCAAGTTGCCATTTCTCTTATTCTGTTGTTCAGGTTCTGGCAGCCTTTTTATAACATCCCAGGTGCTTATATTATCACTTTGTCTGCATCGATCCAGCTGTTTTCCGGATGACCCAGCCATTTGACAATTAACTTGTTGCCTTTTCTGCGGATGATTTTTTCTATGAGATATGTGTCAGGCTGTTTAGTTTTGCTGAGCTCTTGTTCATAGAATCGGCCTTTGAGAATTTCTCCTCTGTGATCTTTTATTATATATGTGTTAAGGGTCCCGGGTTTAACTTGAACCACTGTAAATAATTCGGTGCTCCAGTTTCTCGTAAAGCCTCTCTTGAATAAGTGCTTATATTTGCTGATTCTTACTTGATCGCCCACCTTGTATTTGGCCTTTCTTGTTGTTGGCTGGTATCTAGGATAATAAACAGTCCTGATCAATTTTTGCTCATCAGATGAAGTTACTTCAGAGGGTTTCATGTTGATTGTGGAATGGACCGAGTTGTTATATTTATGTAGAAGTTCTGGAAGAATATTAAGCCATTTATAATTACCTTGGAGGGTAAATTGTTTATACATAAGATTTTTTAAGGTTCTGTTGAATCTCTCTACAATTGAGGCTTTGAGGTCACTGTAACTCGAGTAATGTTTTATTGCCTGGCTTTTAATAAATTGTTGAAACACTGAATTATAAAATTCTTTGCCATTATCTGTTTGCAAATAGCGCGGTGATCTTCCTGAATGATTGATGATTGTCCTGATGGCTTCTGTAACACATTTTCCAGTCTTGGATTTGAGTGGCACAGCCCAGGCAAATTTTGAAAATGTGTCTATTACAGTGAGTAGATACTTGTAGCCCTTGTTGATTTTGTCTAAGTTTTTCAACTGCCCACTTGACAACTCAATCAAGTCGCTCTGCCATAAATCATCTATGCCTTTTGTGACTACTGGCAGTCTCTTATAATTATGTCTGGCTTGTCTGTGTAATTCATCAACAATAATTTGTCTAGACATAATATGTAAACAAGAATATTGCAACTATGGGGTGTTCAGCAGCTGAAACTGCAGGATTTTCTAAATATAATTTGTCCCCTATTTGTATTTTAAATTCCAAAGTGCCATCATCTTCAGTATAGGCTGTTTCTAATGTATTGGGGTCTGTAAAATCCTCTAACTCCACACTGGTGATTTTTACTTTGTTGTCAGCATTTGTTATTGATAAGGTGGGGTAGTGGTGTGCCTGTGGTTGTAGCCAATATTTGATCTTGATTGGTCTCAATGTGCCCCCAACAAAAAACTGGTAATAAAATTGTGCAGGGGACAGCATATATATTTTGCCACCTGGTGTAAAAGGTGAATCATATTCTTTGTTGGGGATGCTGTACAATTCAAGAATTACTGTATGTTTTGGATTCTCGATTATGCCTGTTATTTCTTTTTCTGCTGTAAGCAATCTGCTTGTTACAGATTCAAGGTGCTCATTGATGGTCCTAACAACATCATCATGGCCTGGCTTGATCTTTATGTCCACAGCAAGTCTCTTGTATTGTTGCACAATCTCTTGAAGCTGGGTGGCAAAAACAGACAAAGCATTTGCTTGATTGGATTCCATGGTCCCTAGCTGTTGCTTGATATTAGCTACAATTTGCTGTAAATTTTCAACAACTGCCAATTTTGAATTTTGAGCAGTAAGATCATGGACCTGTCTTCTGATATCCTCAAACAGGGCATGCAGTTCATTAATATGTTGATTTGTTGGTAGAGTGGCCACTGTCTGTGTGAGATGTTTGATCTCTGCTTGGATATTCTTGATATCTTCTGATTTCAATATGCGATTCACTGCCCTCTTAATATTTTTAAGTTCCTGTGATGTGGGAAGATTTGATACTGTATTTTGCAAAAATTCAAGTGCCAATTTTACATTGTTTAATTCAGAAGCATCAGCCACATTTTGCATGGCATTTTGGAGCAGGGCTATATCTGCCTGAGAGGGTGTTGATTGTTGTAAAATTTCAAGTTTTGTTTGGATATCATCGATCAAGTGATGAAAATGAGATAGCTCAGATTCAGTGTTGAGGTTTTCAAGCTTTGTGATTTGGTGCTGGACACTGACAAGAGTGTCTACAATACCGGGCAGGCGAGTTTCTTGTACATTTGCCAAATCACTTTGCACTGCTGCTATGATACCTTCAAGATGGGTTATGGTACTTTGAATTTTTCCAAAATCTTCATATGTTTCAAGTTGCAGCTTAATATTTGCAACACTCCGAGTTATTGCATTCAAAGCATCAGAAGATGGCAAGTTGTTCATAAAATTTTCAAGTGTCTCAATTTTTTCTTTAACCTCGGCTATGGCATTGTTCAGAGGGTCCAGATTAGGTATCTGGAGTGATTGAATCTGTTCTTTTAGAGTGGAAATCACTAGATCAAAATCTTCTTGTGATTTTATGCTTTTGACAATTGTTTGGAGCTGTGCCTGGACATTATTTATCTGCTCTTCCAATTGTTGTTTCAATTGCTCAGAGTTGTTAGCCTGGGTCTTAAATTTGGCTTGAAGAGCTGTTACAGCTTCTTCCAAACTTTGAAAATTATCCAATGTAGCCAGGTCAGTATATTTCTGAAGCAACAATTTGAGTTCAGAATCAATTTTAAGAAGAGGGTCCATGCATTGTGATTGTAAATTTGTAATTTCTAATTGAAGACTGGCATTGAGTGTGGTCTGTAAAGCTTGTAAATCACTTCTTAATTTCTTGACTCTGACATCAAGCATCAGAATCTCATCACTGTGATCTTCATGTCTTGTATGGCCAAATATATCATTAGGCATTTTCTTTTACTGGTTATTTATTATAGAGTATCTGATTCTTAATTCTATAAAAAAGGGTATAAGCTTGTCATAGGATCCAGGGACCTCAATATATAAGCAGTCACCAGCAGAAACAGTATATACAGTGCCGGAAACCATGTTTGAGTGCTTCATTCTATAAATATTTCTCCCTACTGAAATTTTAACATCACCCTCAGGGGTTGTAATAAATTGCAATTGCCCACCTACAGGTAATTGGTAATGATTTAAATTATTGTTAAATATGTACAATATTTTGCCCGTTTCATCATCATTATCTGTAAGTATGCTGTTCAGATGAATAATTAACAAGCCACTCAGTTTAGACAGCATATCAGGAGAGGGTTGCGGTGTTGGCAGCTCCATAATAGCCTGTTTTTTGAACCCAAATAAGTTCATAGGCATGTTTATTTATTTCAAATCATGCTCTGTAATTGGGCATTGTTTGCCATTTTTCAAATCACAATGCCCCCAAGGTAAAGTATGTATGCCACATGATAAAATGCATCTCTTATCATCATGTGGGTCCAGGGCCACTTTTCTTACAATATTTGAAGTCAATAAGTGATCCACACTCTGAATTCTATTTTCTGATGTTCTGATTGAACTCTGGGATTTGAGGCAATTTTCATAATCTTCAAATTGGAGATCTTTTTCAACAGTCACTTTGCCAATGCCCTTGGCCTTTTTGACAACAGCACTACATGTTTTAAAACTATACACCTTGGCACTTAACCCAGCAAATTCCACAATAGCATCACCACATGTCTCATCTTTTAACTTGCCAGGCACCTTTTTGTTGTGGGGTTGAATTATTGTATGTTCACTGGTATCAAAGTATTGAAACAATTCAGACTGTGCAATATCTTGATAAACATCTTCTGTTTTAATATCAAGAATAAAACTATCCGTGTCCATGTACAATAATTTTACACGATCACCATAAAAAGGTTTCAACACATCATAATATAATATTAACATATGTAATTTGGACAATTCCAATATCACAGCCCCTACATAAATAGGTTTATCAAACTTAATCTTTGTTTTCATCATGTTGAAAAGTGCCATGTGCTCATCATAAATTCTTCTGTAATTGAAGTTGGGCTTTGCAATCAATTTTTTGCTCCGGCTGGGGTCAGTAATTATTTTAACATCGGTATGTTTTCTGACATTTTCTATTGTTTTGCCATACACTGAATTCACCATCAATTTAAACAAGCCCTTATCAAATTGGCTCATTGCAGATGTTCGAAGCTCCGTGTTTGTATCAATATATGGTTTCAACCATTCTGAGTGCCTGAACCTCAAAACTTTTCCAATTTTGGTCACTTGAACACCATGATGCATCAGGAACTGGAGGTTTTTGTAATATATGACATAATCCTGTTTTGGCTCCAGGGTCATCATGAGCTTCTTCTGTTTAGAGCCAGGTGAGCACTTAACCTCGGGAATTGGGGGCAGATCAGAAAATTTATTGTGCAAATCATCAGGAATTATCAGATCAACCTCTAAGAATAGGCCATGGTTACTGTCATCAAAGTCCTGAAGATCCTCAATATTAAAATCTTCAACCCATTCAAGCCCTGCATATGGCAATTTATCCATCATAGCGTGACCATAGAGGTTGTTTGCATCTACATACAGTATATAATTTGATGGCCGTGCTGGATCATAATCAGGCAGCATAATATGCTTGTTATTTGCTCTGGCATATCTCTGGGAACATTGCACCATCCCCCCTCTTATACATTTCTCCATAAACAGATACTTATCTTGATCGTGGATCAGATCCAATTGCATTTTGGTGTTCAAAAACGTTGCAGCCCATGCTAGGCCCGGGGCACTGTAAAAATACACTGGGTCCAGTCTATAATTTTGCATGGAAGATTTTCTGAATGCCTGCAATATATCAGCTAAGAGGGTCACGTCAAGTTTTAAATATGCCATGTGATAATCACCAAATGTCTGGCAATTTAAATTGTTCCACATCAACTGAGCATGGTGATAATCATCATCAGTGATTCCAGATCCTCTGATTCTGCTGTAAAACTCTTCTTGTGGTGGCAGGGAACACTCATCAAATTTAGAAGAATCTGTGACATAGTCATATGGATATACACCTTTCCGCCTAATTAATTTCAGGTCCTGATTTGGAAACAATGCACGTGTGATTTTGAATTGATCATCAGATAATTGAGTGGCCAGTGTATCCAGGCTAGCAGATAAAAATCTGTAAGAATCAAGAAATCTTATGTGAATAGGAACACCATCAACTTTAATTATCTTGCTAATAGATATATATTTCTCATCATTTTCAGCTAAAATATTTAAATTCTCCTTGTCAAACCCCTCGTACCTGATCAGATGATGAAAATCATAATTGGATGCTCCGTGGCAAAATATGGGGATAAATCTTGGTCTCTTGATCTTAATATTACAGCTATTACACAGGGCCTGTTTATATCGACCATCTGTATGAGAATGGTGATGAACCTTGATATTTGCATCTGAAAATTCACAATCACATACCGGGCATTTTTCTGCATTGTTGAAATCCTCAATCTGTTCCTCTGTTAAAGGCAACATAGGTTTTGATTTTAATAAGATGTTATATGCTATGTCACGGCACTCATTTTCTATTCTATGTGCAAATATTTTGATGGCATCTGGTCCCATGTATGAAAATTCTTTACTAACAACACCATCCTGTACAACCACATAACAAAAGCTGGAAGGTTCATGCAGCTGGTATGGTGTAATTGAAGATTCTTCGGGATCTGGATTGCAGAATGCAAGAGATTTGAGATTTGATTCGGAATCCCAGACAATATATACAGGGTGTTCCAACAAGGCTTCAAACTTTTTGAATTTGCAATTTTCACTTGGATTGGGCATCACCATATGAACAGGTTTATGGTTCCCACAGTATTTCAGATGCTCAATTAACTTGTTTTTGGCAATTTCTGCACTCTCTTCCCGAACCCCTTTCACCATTTTTTGACCATCAAATTCAGTTAAGCATCTTCTGCACAACTTGAATATTGTATTGGATTTGTCTATTTGCTTTCTCACTAAAGCTTCAAGATTTTTTATCAGAGTGTAATGATATGTGCCATCCCCTTCAATTAAGAGCAAATCAATCGGAATAGCAGATTCATCATCAATTGTACTGATTCTGAGAGGTGCTATCGGGCAATTGCCAGTGGAACAAATAAATACATTAATAGATAATTGTTTGCCATTGATGTGCCTGGCCTTTTTTTCAAATTTGTCAATATTCTGAACTGACATTGGATATTCCAAACCCTCCATTGCATCGTCAAAATCATGTTCATGCTGTTTGTAATAACTTATTCTCTGAGGATCCCTTGAAACTGGATACAAAGCAGCTAATATACACCACAAAAAGCATTTCGCGTCATTATTTTTTATATTGACCACGGCTCTTTTGTTTTTGATATTGGCAGGTAATGGCAGATATGTAGAACCTTTTAATGGGCTGAATTCAGAAATATTAACATATAACTTGTGCGAAGAGCCACATAGGCTCCATCCGGACTCTTTTGCCGCAAATTCAGAGTGTTTCATGTTCAGTTGATCCATCAATCTGCTTATTATTGTGTCTAAATTTGCATTTGAATATACCGGTACAGTTTCTGTTACGTGGGGGTGTGTAAATTTTGTGCCATTTGGTTTCTTATATTGTACAAACAATTTGAGGGAGAGCTTATAAGAGCCATTTTGTGCATTTAGAATTGCCTGCAGATTAGGATTTACACTGTTCAAGAAATTCTCAATGCCGCATCTTGGCTCCGATACAAACCGATAATCCCTAAGTTGGGTATTAAAACTGCTACGGATGGGTGCATGGCATGGTTGCTTTGCTGCTCTGGCATTAACAGGTACTTCGTGCCTTCTTTTCAGGCCAGATGTAGATGGTTGAGGGGGCAATGTTGATGACTGTACAGAGCAAGTATCTTTATGTTTATATGTGAAATATTCCATGTTATATTTTCTATTGCATTTGGGGCAAATTTTTGTGGGAGTTTTGTATTTGTCTGGATTACAAATTTTTTGATGCTTGGCCCAATTAGAGCTGGATATGTTCTTATTGCACTGATTACAATATTTTTGATTCGGCATTTTTGTTGTTGTTTATTATATACAATTTCCTGGGATTCAATTCAAAACTTTATACTGAATAAAAAATATCAGTTGGGTTCAGCACTGTGATTTGTGTGTGTGTGTATGTGTGTATGTGTGTATACACTTAATATTTTTGGCTTTGGTATTTATATAAAATTTCCTGGGATTCAAATCTAATCTCTATGGATTAATATTAATAATATTAATCTTATGACAGGTTGTAAAGCCAATAGCCCACAAGTATAAAATCATTCACATTGACCCAGCGCAAATGCCTGCACGGACATGCATGTCTTGAATAGCAATAACCTTGTTATGTATAACACGCTGGGACAAATATAAGCTTGACTCTAAATATGAGTGGATTACAACAAATAACAGATTTTATATTGTTCAATATGAATTTAAACCTGTAAGTATGAGAAGTACTGTATCAACACATCTGTTCCCCTCAGTCACTCTCACATAACTGGCTGATGCAATAATCGGGAATTTCTGTAAATACTGGCGCTGAGGAAAAAATCAATACTACCGTCTCGGGAATTCCACACATTGCCACAGAGGAGAAACATGCAAACACGAAGCGATTCTAGAGGTAGGCTCTGCATATTGCATTGTTTTAATATTAAATAAGCAAATTAAATGGTATCCAATTAAACTTAAACCTGAAGTAAATATGTATAGGTAGGTATGGATACAAGTTTATGGACAAACTAATGCAATTTTGTAAATCTGCTTGAGGAGGAGTTTGATATTTTCTGAATTATAAAATTGTTGGGTTAGGCAGGTGCTACACTTGAACAAATAGACATGTTGAGCAAGTTTTAAGTATAGCAAATCTGCTAGAGAGGGGTTCGTACTTTCTAAAAAATTCCCGAGGGCATTTTTTACAAAAATCTTAAATTATAAGAGCTCCACACTTGAGCAAAAACTCATATGGGCATGTTGAGCAAGTTTTAAGTATGGCCAAAGCTGCTGGAGAGGGGTTCGTACTTTCTCGCGCTGTCCCTACCGTAAATACATCTACTTTAGTGGAACTTTTTCCAAATCAGATGTCGCCAAAAATTTAAAAACAAAAAGAATAACTGTGAAGGAAAAGTGCCGAAAGCGTTATTGCAAAATGAAAAAAAAAATCTTCACATATTCGTTCGGAAGTGGTAAAAGAATAATAAAAAACTCAAGCATAAATGTTAATAACACTTGTTATTATTACCAGAGACATTCTCAAAATAAACTTGTTGTCCGTTGAAATCAAATCAAGAGGAAAGCAAGATCTCCACTCGGTCGCTTGAATCTCTGGCTAGATTCAAGAGTTGGAAACACTACGCTTCTCGCGAGCTGCTCTTCCTGGCGAAACTAGATGATATAAAATTCCGGGTTGCATAACCGTAAGGGGGTACGTTTCATTCGATTTTGAGTGTACCATCGGCAGAAATCCATACAGGATATTCCGTGGGAATTATGTGGTGCACCTTATTCAATTTGTATGGGTGCAATCCCTTCTCCTGAAGAACGCTGAACATATTGCTATTTTGTGTTTGTCGCGTACGAACAATGACAGGTGTGCTGCTGCCAGGACGATCTTGCATCGCGTCCAACACGTTATCTTCAAATTGCAAAGTGAACAGTGAACACAGTGAGGGGTCCTACACAATCCCACCTAAGGGGTAGTAGAGATCCAGTTTCATTCAGTCCAGCATCAAGCACTTAAAAGAGTGAATGTGCTGGTAACCGCCTATGGGGAAAACGTTCATGATACGAACACCGTGCTTTACGGCTGTTTCGGTTTGCCTCTCCCTAAACGAGATGCATATCAGGAAGCTCCTTAGTAGAGTACTACGCCATTGTCCTGTTCGAGAACTGATCAGCAATGGGGGACATTTTCCATTCGAGTGACGGCTCAAAACTACCGTGATTTGCACCCACGTAATGTCACACAGGTGTCCACACAGTTCTTGCAAACCGAGAAAGAAATATGGAATACGTACTCCACGTACTCTTCGCAACACCTTAATTGACCGCCCTGAACAAAACTCAATGTCCTGAATTCGTAAATTTGGTAACATAGCGCTTTAGAGTCCACAAATAGTATCCAACTTAGCAACAGTTTTTCTTTCTAAACGATGACGCTCTTGTGAATTTATTTCATTCTTTCACATTCGATGAAGTTAGAAACTCTACACCAGTGATAAAACACGTAATTAAACAAAAATTGAAAATTGGAAATACAAATGTTGAAATATCTTTTAAAAGTATTCTTTCTGAAATAGAAAACAGGGGAATTCATGTGTAGTTGGAAACACTGAACTCGTTCTCCACCACCTGAAGAATATTGAAATCACATTTCAATACAATGAAGCAAGTTTCTCTCGATTTTAAGCAAAATTACAGTAGTTGTAAATTGTACAATACCGAACGATTCTACAAAGTGCGTCTCTTCCCTGACCTGTTGCGACAAATGGTTCGGAAAATGTTATTTCAGCTGAGACCAAATTCTTTAACAAAGTTTCATGTTATTAGTATCCTGGAGCAGTTGGTTAGACGGTGGTCTGGTTTAATTTTTTCGTCAAGAACGAAACATCATAGGTTCAAATTTCACCCACTCCTGATTATATTTTTTATTGTTATTTACCGAGTACGAAAACACCTTATCATTGGTGCATGTAGAGTTTCACGCCCATTCCGGTGCAGAAAGTTTCATTTTATTGGTTCCGTTGCAAGTGACATGCTCAAGGCATAGATACGAGTAAAACTGCTGCAGGATCTCGAACGAAGCACCCACCCGGGCTCGAATTAAAGCCAAAGCGTGCTGGCAAAAGGCAACCGTGAAGTTACTGCATCTGAGATTTACGTCAAGCAGGGCCTGCGTGGTGTGTGCAATGAAACTCACGCTTGCTTTAGGAAATAAGGATACTATTGAATCAATGCAATATAAAAGAGTATATACCGTAAAATATACATTATTATTGACTCATGCATTCCCTGAAAAAGAATGCATTGTTTTCTCGCACATTTCTGCCTGCAATGAATATAAATGTATAATCTATTAAATTAAGCAGGTGCATGCAGATTTAAAAATATTGATAAGATGATTGAATTGAATTGTTGTTTTTTAAGTCCACTTTGTGCACAGAAAGGCTAATTGGGACTGGACCTACAGTTTATAGTGGGTTCCGAACCACTATGTTCCTCCACCGGGTATCGAACCCGGGACCCCTTGATTAAAAGGTGACGAATCTACGATTGCGCCATCGGGGAGGCCCTAGTCCTCTTACGGAGATAATTCGTTCGGAGCAATAGAAATGCCCTATCAAAACAATTGGGGAATATTATTTTCAATGTGGATATTATTCAGAAAATATGTTTCTAACAACAATTTACCTAAATAGTGGGGACGTGGGGTGAGAGATAGGGACGGAGTTGGAAGAGAGAGAGAGGGAAAGCACACAATTTTCTGTTCAGTGCGAACCTTTGGGATTGCTTTTTCATAGTGCACCAAAAACACAATACGTATAACCCAAATACAACCCAAACCTTCAGTGGCGAAATTGTGAGTCAATCACTCAACTGGAATAAAAAGTACGGATTTAAATCTAGCAGGCCAGAAGATAGTTATTGCGCTACCATGTGCTAATCCAAAAAAAAAAATCCACTTTTCCCGCGAGAATTGTCATGCCTGAGTGACATGTAGTTTACGTTAGTTGTGAGAGTTGCTTCAATTCCATTGCCGGCCAAGAATAATGATAGCGCTGAAAGCATAAAATACGGAAATGTGCATGTTTGGCGAGCTATGAGAAAAGTAGATCCTTGTGTTTTCTTTTCGAAATTTCCTCATTTTATGACAACTTTCAAATATAACCAATGGCGACAGAGGATGAATGATGCTTCAGGGAAATTTATGAAGATTGAAGAAACAACGAAAAAGAAAAACTCATAATGATCAGAGGCTAGGATCCAAGAACCCTGGCTACGCAGCATGTTATGATATTTAAGTATATCACGGATTGCTGCTAAATCCATTCCTAGATATTTGTAATGAATGAACCCCCGTCCCCGCTACGAGAAAAAGAAAGACTATCAAAAACTACAGGATGTGAAACATTCACAATGTAATTGCATTACTTTACATCGCTCTTGGCTGTATTCCAAATGTAGTAAGAGTAGTAGTTTTTTTGCCAAGGTATAAGTGTATTTAAGCGCAAGGGCTACCTATTTCATCATTTATAAAGAGTTAACTTCGTCGTTACACTAGCACCAGGCACAAATGCGTCAATTTCTATTTCGGTTATTTTACATCACTCTTCTGCCTCTTGAGTTAATCGCGATAATAAGGATGAATTATCAATTTATAAAATTGTGACGGGACTGATACATTCATGCCTGACCAGAGTTCGAATCTGGAACATATGACCTCGCTTCGCTAAAAAGGCTGGCAGAAATGTATCGGAAAAGTATAGGAGCACCAAGAACCGGTTTCACGCAGCACAGACGATGAAATCATTTACAGCGACTCGCTGTGGCAGTGTTGCTCGTCACCCCCTCCCCCTCGCTCGCAGATAGCCTAGCCTTCTCAGCACCCCACCTGCTGATTCGTTTCAGGCATATTCCGTCTGGAAAGTTTCTGGCACCCCTCCGCCTCCGCCTCCCCCTTCCAACCATAGTTAATAAATGAGACCCTTGCACTTTCAAAACCCTTATCGCAAGAAAAAGCTGGCATCAATTTTACACCACCATACAATAAGATTTAAGCGGGAAACATTTCCTAACATATTTTCTTGATTCGGACTAAGGGCAAATTAAAAATAGTCAAAGGAATTATACACAAGAAAATTAAATTACTGAAAATATGGAAAAGCGCGATACCGAAATCTGTAATGAGTGCGAATGGAAAATCGAGAAAAAAAGTATGAAAATATTCGAATAACTAGATTAAGAGAAAAACTTATCACGGCTCGAACAATGCAAATGAAAAAAAACGGGAATACGAATTGAAATATATGACAATATCAAGTAGGCTGAAGGAAGCAAATTTTAATAAACGTGGAAAGAAAACATAATCAATGGAGCGCTGGTTCGATTCGCGACGGAAACTCATATTTGTTGTTCGAATCCTACTCTACACTGTTTGTCCAGATGCATTTACACTTAAAACAAACTTCGTGGAACTTTTTCCAAATCAGATGTCGCCAAAAATTTAAAAACAAAAAGAATAACTGTGAAGGAAAAGTGCCGAAAGCGTTATTGCAAAATGAAAAAAAAAATCTTCACATATTCGTTCGGAAGTGGTAAAAGAATAATAAAAAACTCAAGCATAAATGTTAATAACACTTGTTATTATTACCAGAGACATTCTCAAAATAAACTTGTTGTCCGTTGAAATCAAATCAAGAGGAAAGCAAGATCTCCACTCGGTCGCTTGAATCTCTGGCTAGATTCAAGAGTTGGAAACACTACGCTTCTCGCGAGCTGCTCTTCCTGGCGAAACTAGATGATATAAAATTCCGGGTTGCATAACCGTAAGGGGGTACGTTTCATTCGATTTTGAGTGTACCATCGGCAGAAATCCATACAGGATATTCCGTGGGAATTATGTGGTGCACCTTATTCAATTTGTATGGGTGCAATCCCTTCTCCTGAAGAACGCTGAACATATTGCTATTTTGTGTTTGTCGCGTACGAACAATGACAGGTGTGCTGCTGCCAGGACGATCTTGCATCGCGTCCAACACGTTATCTTCAAATTGCAAAGTGAACAGTGAACACAGTGCGGGGTCCTACACAATCCCACCTAAGGGGTAGTAGAGATCCAGTTTCATTCAGTCCAGCATCAAGCACTTAAAAGAGTGAATGTGCTGGTAACCGCCTATGGGGAAAACGTTCATGATACGAACACCGTGCTTTACGGCTGTTTCGGTTTGCCTCTCCCTAAACGAGATGCATATCAGGAAGCTCCTTAGTAGAGTACTACGCCATTGTCCTGTTCGAGAACTGATCAGCAATGGGGGACATTTTCCATTCGAGTGACGGCTCAAAACTACCGTGATTTGCACCCACGTAATGTCACACAGGTGTCCACACAGTTCTTGCAAACCGAGAAAGAAATATGGAATACGTACTCCACGTACTCTTCGCAACACCTTAATTGACCGCCCTGAACAAAACTCAATGTCCTGAATTCGTAAATTTGGTAACATAGCGCTTTAGAGTCCACAAATAGTATCCAACTTAGCAACAGTTTTTCTTTCTAAACGATGACGCTCTTGTGAATTTATTTCATTCTTTCACATTCGATGAAGTTAGAAACTCTACACCAGTGATAAAACACGTAATTAAACAAAAATTGAAAATTGGAAATACAAATGTTGAAATATCTTTTAAAAGTATTCTTTCTGAAATAGAAAACAGGGGAATTCATGTGTAGTTGGAAACACTGAACTCGTTCTCCACCACCTGAAGAATATTGAAATCACATTTCAATACAATGAAGCAAGTTTCTCTCGATTTTAAGCAAAATTACAGTAATTGTAAATTGTACAATACCGAACGATTCTACAAAGTGCGTCTCTTCCCTGACCTGTTGCGACAAATGGTTCGGAAAATGTTATTTCAGCTGAGACCAACTTCTTTAACAAAGTTTCATGTTATTAGTATCCTGGAGCAGTTGGTTAGACGGTGGTCTGGTTTAATTTTTTCGTCAAGAACGAAACATCATAGGTTCAAATTTCACCCACTCCTGATTATATTTTTTATTGTTATTTACCGAGTACGAAAACACCTTATCATTGGTGCATGTAGAGTTTCACGCCCATTCCGGTGCAGAAAGTTTCATTTTATTGGTTCCGTTGCAAGTGACATGCTCAAGGCATAGATACGAGTAAAACTGCTGCAGGATCTCGAACGAAGCACCCACCCGGGCTCGAATTAAAGCCAAAGCGTGCTGGCAAAAGGCAACCGTGAAGTTACTGCATCTGAGATTTACGTCAAGCAGGGCCTGCGTGGTGTGTGCAATGAAACTCACGCTTGCTTTAGGAAATAAGGATACTATTGAATCAATGCAATATAAAAGAGTATATACCGTAAAATATACATTATTATTGACTCATGCATTCCCTGAAAAAGAATGCATTGTTTTCTCGCACATTTCTGCCTGCAATGAATATAAATGTATAATCTATTAAATTAAGCAGGTGCATGCAGATTTAAAAATATTGATAAGATGATTGAATTGAATTGTTGTTTTTTAAGTCCACTTTGTGCACAGAAAGGCTAATTGGGACTGGACCTACAGTTTATAGTGGGTTCCGAACCACTATGTTCCTCCACCGGGTATCGAACCCGGGACCCCTTGATTAAAAGGTGACGAATCTACGATTGCGCCATCGGGGAGGCCCTAGTCCTCTTACGGAGATAATTCGTTCGGAGCAATAGAAATGCCCTATCAAAACAATTGGGGAATATTATTTTCAATGTGGATATTATTCAGAAAATATGTTTCTAACAACAATTTACCTAAATAGTGGGGACGTGGGGTGAGAGATAGGGACGGAGTTGGAAGAGAGAGAGAGGGAAAGCACACAATTTTCTGTTCAGTGCGAACCTTTGGGATTGCTTTTTCATAGTGCACCAAAAACACAATACGTATAACCCAAATACAACCCAAACCTTCAGTGGCGAAATTGTGAGTCAATCACTCAACTGGAATAAAAAGTACGGATTTAAATCTAGCAGGCCAGAAGATAGTTATTGCGCTACCATGTGCTAATCCAAAAAAAAAATCCACTTTTCCCGCGAGAATTGTCATGCCTGAGTGACATGTAGTTTACGTTAGTTGTGAGAGTTGCTTCAATTCCATTGCCGGCCAAGAATAATGATAGCGCTGAAAGCATAAAATACGGAAATGTGCATGTTTGGCGAGCTATGAGAAAAGTAGATCCTTGTGTTTTCTTTTCGAAATTTCCTCATTTTATGACAACTTTCAAATATAACCAATGGCGACAGAGGATGAATGATGCTTCAGGGAAATTTATGAAGATTGAAGAAACAACGAAAAAGAAAAACTCATAATTATCAGAGGCTAGGATCCAAGAACCCTGGCTACGCAGCATGTTATGATATTTAAGTATATCACGGATTGCTGCTAAATCCATTCCTAGATATTTGTAATGAATGAACCCCCGTCCCCGCTACGAGAAAAAGAAAGACTATCAAAAACTACAGGATGTGAAACATTCACAATGTAATTGCATTACTTTACATCGCTCTTGGCTGTATTCCAAATGTAGTAAGAGTAGTAGTTTTTTTGCCAAGGTATAAGTGTATTTAAGCGCAAGGGCTACCTATTTCATCATTTATAAAGAGTTAACTTCGTCGTTACACTAGCACCAGGCACAAATGCGTCAATTTCTATTTCGGTTATTTTACATCACTCTTCTGCCTCTTGAGTTAATCGCGATAATAAGGATGAATTATCAATTTATAAAATTGTGACGGGACTGATACATTCATGCCTGACCAGAGTTCGAATCTGGAACATATGACCTCGCTTCGCTAAAAAGGCTGGCAGAAATGTATCGGAAAAGTATAGGAGCACCAAGAACCGGTTTCACGCAGCACAGACGATGAAATCATTTACAGCGACTCGCTGTGGCAGTGTTGCTCGTCACCCCCTCCCCCTCGCTCGCAGATAGCCTAGCCTTCTCAGCACCCCACCTGCTGATTCGTTTCAGGCATATTCCGTCTGGAAAGTTTCTGGCACCCCTCCGCCTCCGCCTCCCCCTTCCAACCATAGTTAATAAATGAGACCCTTGCACTTTCAAAACCCTTATCGCAAGAAAAAGCTGGCATCAATTTTACACCACCATACAATAAGATTTAAGCGGGAAACATTTCCTAACATATTTTCTTGATTCGGACTAAGGGCAAATTAAAAATAGTCAAAGGAATTATACACAAGAAAATTAAATTACTGAAAATATGGAAAAGCGCGATACCGAAATCTGTAATGAGTGCGAATGGAAAATCGAGAAAAAAAGTATGAAAATATTCGAATAACTAGATTAAGAGAAAAACTTATCACGGCTCGAACAATGCAAATGAAAAAAAACGGGAATACGAATTGAAATATATGACAATATCAAGTAGGCTGAAGGAAGCAAATTTTAATAAACGTGGAAAGAAAACATAATCAATGGAGCGCTGGTTCGATTCGCGACGGAAACTCATATTTGTTGTTCGAATCCTACTCTACACTGTTTGTCCAGATGCATTTACACTTAAAACAAACTTCGTGGAACTTTTTCCAAATCAGATGTCGCCAAAAATTTAAAAACAAAAAGAATAACTGTGAAGGAAAAGTGCCGAAAGCGTTATTGCAAAATGAAAAAAAAAATCTTCACATATTCGTTCGGAAGTGGTAAAAGAATAATAAAAAACTCAAGCATAAATGTTAATAACACTTGTTATTATTACCAGAGACATTCTCAAAATAAACTTGTTGTCCGTTGAAATCAAATCAAGAGGAAAGCAAGATCTCCACTCGGTCGCTTGAATCTCTGGCTAGATTCAAGAGTTGGAAACACTACGCTTCTCGCGAGCTGCTCTTCCTGGCGAAACTAGATGATATAAAATTCCGGGTTGCATAACCGTAAGGGGGTACGTTTCATTCGATTTTGAGTGTACCATCGGCAGAAATCCATACAGGATATTCCGTGGGAATTATGTGGTGCACCTTATTCAATTTGTATGGGTGCAATCCCTTCTCCTGAAGAACGCTGAACATATTGCTATTTTGTGTTTGTCGCGTACGAACAATGACAGGTGTGCTGCTGCCAGGACGATCTTGCATCGCGTCCAACACGTTATCTTCAAATTGCAAAGTGAACAGTGAACACAGTGCGGGGTCCTACACAATCCCACCTAAGGGGTAGTAGAGATCCAGTTTCATTCAGTCCAGCATCAAGCACTTAAAAGAGTGAATGTGCTGGTAACCGCCTATGGGGAAAACGTTCATGATACGAACACCGTGCTTTACGGCTGTTTCGGTTTGCCTCTCCCTAAACGAGATGCATATCAGGAAGCTCCTTAGTAGAGTACTACGCCATTGTCCTGTTCGAGAACTGATCAGCAATGGGGGACATTTTCCATTCGAGTGACGGCTCAAAACTACCGTGATTTGCACCCACGTAATGTCACACAGGTGTCCACACAGTTCTTGCAAACCGAGAAAGAAATATGGAATACGTACTCCACGTACTCTTCGCAACACCTTAATTGACCGCCCTGAACAAAACTCAATGTCCTGAATTCGTAAATTTGGTAACATAGCGCTTTAGAGTCCACAAATAGTATCCAACTTAGCAACAGTTTTTCTTTCTAAACGATGACGCTCTTGTGAATTTATTTCATTCTTTCACATTCGATGAAGTTAGAAACTCTACACCAGTGATAAAACACGTAATTAAACAAAAATTGAAAATTGGAAATACAAATGTTGAAATATCTTTTAAAAGTATTCTTTCTGAAATAGAAAACAGGGGAATTCATGTGTAGTTGGAAACACTGAACTCGTTCTCCACCACCTGAAGAATATTGAAATCACATTTCAATACAATGAAGCAAGTTTCTCTCGATTTTAAGCAAAATTACAGTAATTGTAAATTGTACAATACCGAACGATTCTACAAAGTGCGTCTCTTCCCTGACCTGTTGCGACAAATGGTTCGGAAAATGTTATTTCAGCTGAGACCAACTTCTTTAACAAAGTTTCATGTTATTAGTATCCTGGAGCAGTTGGTTAGACGGTGGTCTGGTTTAATTTTTTCGTCAAGAACGAAACATCATAGGTTCAAATTTCACCCACTCCTGATTATATTTTTTATTGTTATTTACCGAGTACGAAAACACCTTATCATTGGTGCATGTAGAGTTTCACGCCCATTCCGGTGCAGAAAGTTTCATTTTATTGGTTCCGTTGCAAGTGACATGCTCAAGGCATAGATACGAGTAAAACTGCTGCAGGATCTCGAACGAAGCACCCACCCGGGCTC
This sequence comes from Lepisma saccharinum, assembly GCF_977018435.1. Taxonomy (NCBI): domain Eukaryota; kingdom Metazoa; phylum Arthropoda; class Insecta; order Zygentoma; family Lepismatidae; genus Lepisma; species Lepisma saccharinum. Next base: position 40,069 of record NW_028143650.1, read on the forward strand.
GAATTAAAGCCAAAGCGTGCTGGCAAAAGGCAACCGTGAAGTTACTGCATCTGAGATTTACGTCAAGCAGGGCCTGCGTGGTGTGTGCAATGAAACTCACGCTTGCTTTAGGAAATAAGGATACTATTGAATCAATGCAATATAAAAGAGTATATACCGTAAAATATACATTATTATTGACTCATGCATTCCCTGAAAAAGAATGCATTGTTTTCTCGCACATTTCTGCCTGCAATGAATATAAATGTATAATCTATTAAATTAAGCAGGTGCATGCAGATTTAAAAATATTGATAAGATGATTGAATTGAATTGTTGTTTTTTAAGTCCACTTTGTGCACAGAAAGGCTAATTGGGACTGGACCTACAGTTTATAGTGGGTTCCGAACCACTATGTTCCTCCACCGGGTATCGAACCCGGGACCCCTTGATTAAAAGGTGACGAATCTACGATTGCGCCATCGGGGAGGCCCTAGTCCTCTTACGGAGATAATTCGTTCGGAGCAATAGAAATGCCCTATCAAAACAATTGGGGAATATTATTTTCAATGTGGATATTATTCAGAAAATATGTTTCTAACAACAATTTACCTAAATAGTGGGGACGTGGGGTGAGAGATAGGGACGGAGTTGGAAGAGAGAGAGAGGGAAAGCACACAATTTTCTGTTCAGTGCGAACCTTTGGGATTGCTTTTTCATAGTGCACCAAAAACACAATACGTATAACCCAAATACAACCCAAACCTTCAGTGGCGAAATTGTGAGTCAATCACTCAACTGGAATAAAAAGTACGGATTTAAATCTAGCAGGCCAGAAGATAGTTATTGCGCTACCATGTGCTAATCCAAAAAAAAAATCCACTTTTCCCGCGAGAATTGTCATGCCTGAGTGACATGTAGTTTACGTTAGTTGTGAGAGTTGCTTCAATTCCATTGCCGGCCAAGAATAATGATAGCGCTGAAAGCATAAAATACGGAAATGTGCATGTTTGGCGAGCTATGAGAAAAGTAGATCCTTGTGTTTTCTTTTCGAAATTTCCTCATTTTATGACAACTTTCAAATATAACCAATGGCGACAGAGGATGAATGATGCTTCAGGGAAATTTATGAAGATTGAAGAAACAACGAAAAAGAAAAACTCATAATTATCAGAGGCTAGGATCCAAGAACCCTGGCTACGCAGCATGTTATGATATTTAAGTATATCACGGATTGCTGCTAAATCCATTCCTAGATATTTGTAATGAATGAACCCCCGTCCCCGCTACGAGAAAAAGAAAGACTATCAAAAACTACAGGATGTGAAACATTCACAATGTAATTGCATTACTTTACATCGCTCTTGGCTGTATTCCAAATGTAGTAAGAGTAGTAGTTTTTTTGCCAAGGTATAAGTGTATTTAAGCGCAATGGCTACCTATTTCATCATTTATAAAGAGTTAACTTCGTCGTTACACTAGCACCAGGCACAAATGCGTCAATTTCTATTTCGGTTATTTTACATCACTCTTCTGCCTCTTGAGTTAATCGCGATAATAAGGATGAATTATCAATTTATAAAATTGTGACGGGACTGATACATTCATGCCTGACCAGAGTTCGAATCTGGAACATATGACCTCGCTTCGCTAAAAAGGCTGGCAGAAATGTATCGGAAAAGTATAGGAGCACCAAGAACCGGTTTCACGCAGCACAGACGATGAAATCATTTACAGCGACTCGCTGTGGCAGTGTTGCTCGTCACCCCCTCCCCCTCGCTCGCAGATAGCCTAGCCTTCTCAGCACCCCACCTGCTGATTCGTTTCAGGCATATTCCGTCTGGAAAGTTTCTGGCACCCCTCCGCCTCCGCCTCCCCCTTCCAACCATAGTTAATAAATGAGACCCTTGCACTTTCAAAACCCTTATCGCAAGAAAAAGCTGGCATCAATTTTACACCACCATACAATAAGATTTAAGCGGGAAACATTTCCTAACATATTTTCTTGATTCGGACTAAGGGCAAATTAAAAATAGTCAAAGGAATTATACACAAGAAAATTAAATTACTGAAAATATGGAAAAGCGCGATACCGAAATCTGTAATGAGTGCGAATGGAAAATCGAGAAAAAAAGTATGAAAATATTCGAATAACTAGATTAAGAGAAAAACTTATCACGGCTCGAACAATGCAAATGAAAAAAAACGGGAATACGAATTGAAATATATGACAATATCAAGTAGGCTGAAGGAAGCAAATTTTAATAAACGTGGAAAGAAAACATAATCAATGGAGCGCTGGTTCGATTCGCGACGGAAACTCATATTTGTTGTTCGAATCCTACTCTACACTGTTTGTCCAGATGCATTTACACTTAAAACAAACTTCGTGGAACTTTTTCCAAATCAGATGTCGCCAAAAATTTAAAAACAAAAAGAATAACTGTGAAGGAAAAGTGCCGAAAGCGTTATTGCAAAATGAAAAAAAAAATCTTCACATATTCGTTCGGAAGTGGTAAAAGAATAATAAAAAACTCAAGCATAAATGTTAATAACACTTGTTATTATTACCAGAGACATTCTCAAAATAAACTTGTTGTCCGTTGAAATCAAATCAAGAGGAAAGCAAGATCTCCACTCGGTCGCTTGAATCTCTGGCTAGATTCAAGAGTTGGAAACACTACGCTTCTCGCGAGCTGCTCTTCCTGGCGAAACTAGATGATATAAAATTCCGGGTTGCATAACCGTAAGGGGGTACGTTTCATTCGATTTTGAGTGTACCATCGGCAGAAATCCATACAGGATATTCCGTGGGAATTATGTGGTGCACCTTATTCAATTTGTATGGGTGCAATCCCTTCTCCTGAAGAACGCTGAACATATTGCTATTTTGTGTTTGTCGCGTACGAACAATGACAGGTGTGCTGCTGCCAGGACGATCTTGCATCGCGTCCAACACGTTATCTTCAAATTGCAAAGTGAACAGTGAACACAGTGCGGAGTCCTACACAATCCCACCTAAGGGGTAGTAGAGATCCAGTTTCATTCAGTCCAGCATCAAGCACTTAAAAGAGTGAATGTGCTGGTAACCGCCTATGGGGAAAACGTTCATGATACGAACACCGTGCTTTACGGCTGTTTCGGTTTGCCTCTCCCTAAACGAGATGCATATCAGGAAGCTCCTTAGTAGAGTACTACGCCATTGTCCTGTTCGAGAACTGATCAGCAATGGGGGACATTTTCCATTCGAGTGACGGCTCAAAACTACCGTGATTTGCACCCACGTAATGTCACACAGGTGTCCACACAGTTCTTGCAAACCGAGAAAGAAATATGGAATACGTACTCCACGTACTCTTCGCAACACCTTAATTGACCGCCCTGAACAAAACTCAATGTCCTGAATTCGTAAATTTGGTAACATAGCGCTTTAGAGTCCACAAATAGTATCCAACTTAGCAACAGTTTTTCTTTCTAAACGATGACGCTCTTGTGAATTTATTTCATTCTTTCACATTCGATGAAGTTAGAAACTCTACACCAGTGATAAAACACGTAATTAAACAAAAATTGAAAATTGGAAATACAAATGTTGAAATATCTTTTAAAAGTATTCTTTCTGAAATAGAAAACAGGGGAATTCATGTGTAGTTGGAAACACTGAACTCGTTCTCCACCACCTGAAGAATATTGAAATCACATTTCAATACAATGAAGCAAGTTTCTCTCGATTTTAAGCAAAATTACAGTAATTGTAAATTGTACAATACCGAACGATTCTACAAAGTGCGTCTCTTCCCTGACCTGTTGCGACAAATGGTTCGGAAAATGTTATTTCAGCTGAGACCAACTTCTTTAACAAAGTTTCATGTTATTAGTATCCTGGAGCAGTTGGTTAGACGGTGGTCTGGTTTAATTTTTTCGTCAAGAACGAAACATCATAGGTTCAAATTTCACCCACTCCTGATTATATTTTTTATTGTTATTTACCGAGTACGAAAACACCTTATCATTGGTGCATGTAGAGTTTCACGCCCATTCCGGTGCAGAAAGTTTCATTTTATTGGTTCCGTTGCAAGTGACATGCTCAAGGCATAGATACGAGTAAAACTGCTGCAGGATCTCGAACGAAGCACCCACCCGGGCTCGAATTAAAGCCAAAGCGTGCTGGCAAAAGGCAACCGTGAAGTTACTGCATCTGAGATTTACGTCAAGCAGGGCCTGCGTGGTGTGTGCAATGAAACTCACGCTTGCTTTAGGAAATAAGGATACTATTGAATCAATGCAATATAAAAGAGTATATACCGTAAAATATACATTATTATTGACTCATGCATTCCCTGAAAAAGAATGCATTGTTTTCTCGCACATTTCTGCCTGCAATGAATATAAATGTATAATCTATTAAATTAAGCAGGTGCATGCAGATTTAAAAATATTGATAAGATGATTGAATTGAATTGTTGTTTTTTAAGTCCACTTTGTGCACAGAAAGGCTAATTGGGACTGGACCTACAGTTTATAGTGGGTTCCGAACCACTATGTTCCTCCACCGGGTATCGAACCCGGGACCCCTTGATTAAAAGGTGACGAATCTACGATTGCGCCATCGGGGAGGCCCTAGTCCTCTTACGGAGATAATTCGTTCGGAGCAATAGAAATGCCCTATCAAAACAATTGGGGAATATTATTTTCAATGTGGATATTATTCAGAAAATATGTTTCTAACAACAATTTACCTAAATAGTGGGGACGTGGGGTGAGAGATAGGGACGGAGTTGGAAGAGAGAGAGAGGGAAAGCACACAATTTTCTGTTCAGTGCGAACCTTTGGGATTGCTTTTTCATAGTGCACCAAAAACACAATACGTATAACCCAAATACAACCCAAACCTTCAGTGGCGAAATTGTGAGTCAATCACTCAACTGGAATAAAAAGTACGGATTTAAATCTAGCAGGCCAGAAGATAGTTATTGCGCTACCATGTGCTAATCCAAAAAAAAAAATCCACTTTTCCCGCGAGAATTGTCATGCCTGAGTGACATGTAGTTTACGTTAGTTGTGAGAGTTGCTTCAATTCCATTGCCGGCCAAGAATAATGATAGCGCTGAAAGCATAAAATACGGAAATGTGCATGTTTGGCGAGCTATGAGAAAAGTAGATCCTTGTGTTTTCTTTTCGAAATTTCCTCATTTTATGACAACTTTCAAATATAACCAATGGCGACAGAGGATGAATGATGCTTCAGGGAAATTTATGAAGATTGAAGAAACAACGAAAAAGAAAAACTCATAATTATCAGAGGCTAGGACCCAAGAACCCTGGCTACGCAGCATGTTATGATATTTAAGTATATCACGGATTGCTGCTAAATCCATTCCTAGATATTTGTAATGAATGAACCCCCGTCCCCGCTACGAGAAAAAGAAAGACTATCAAAAACTACAGGATGTGAAACATTCTCAATGTAATTGCATTACTTTACATCGCTCTTGGCTGTATTCCAAATGTAGTAAGAGTAGTAGTTTTTTTTGCCAAGGTATAAGTGTATTTAAGCGCAAGGGCTACCTATTTCATCATTTATAAAGAGTTAACTTCGTCGTTACACTAGCACCAGGCACAAATGCGTCAATTTCTATTTCGGTTATTTTACATCACTCTTCTGCCTCTTGAGTTAATCGCGATAATACGGATGAATTATCAATTTATAAAATTGTGACGGGACTGATACATTCATGCCTGACCAGAGTTCGAATCTGGAACATATGACCTCGCTTCGCTAAAAAGGCTGGCAGAAATGTATCGGAAAAGTATAGGAGCACCAAGAACCGGTTTCACGCAGCACAGACGATGAAATCATTTACAGCGACTCGCTGTGGCAGTGTTGCTCGTCACCCCCTCCCCCTCGCTCGCAGATAGCCTAGCCTTCTCAGCACCCCACCTGCTGATTCGTTTCAGGCATATTCCGTCTGGAAAGTTTCTGGCACCCCTCCGCCTCCGCCTCCCCCTTCCAACCATAGTTAATAAATGAGACCCTTGCACTTTCAAAACCCTTATCGCAAGAAAAAGCTGGCATCAATTTTACACCACCATACAATAAGATTTAAGCGGGAAACATTTCCTAACATATTTTCTTGATTCGGACTAAGGGCAAATTAAAAATAGTCAAAGGAATTATACACAAGAAAATTAAATTACTGAAAATATGGAAAAGCGCGATACCGAAATCTGTAATGAGTGCGAATGGAAAATCGAGAAAAAAAGTATGAAAATATTCGAATAACTAGATTAAGAGAAAAACTTATCACGGCTCGAACAATGCAAATGAAAAAAAAACGGGAATACGAATTGAAATATATGACAATATCAAGTAGGCTGAAGGAAGCAAATTTTAATAAACGTGGAAAGAAAACATAATCAATGGAGCGCTGGTTCGATTCGCGACGGAAACTCATATTTGTTGTTCGAATCCTACTCTACACTGTTTGTCCAGATGCATTTACACTTAAAACAAACTTCGTGGAACTTTTTCCAAATCAGATGTCGCCAAAAATTTAAAAACAAAAAGAATAACTGTGAAGGAAAAGTGCCGAAAGCGTTATTGCAAAATGAAAAAAAAAATCTTCACATATTCGTTCGGAAGTGGTAAAAGAATAATAAAAAACTCAAGCATAAATGTTAATAACACTTGTTATTATTACCAGAGACATTCTCAAAATAAACTTGTTGTCCGTTGAAATCAAATCAAGAGGAAAGCAAGATCTCCACTCGGTCGCTTGAATCTCTGGCTAGATTCAAGAGTTGGAAACACTACGCTTCTCGCGAGCTGCTCTTCCTGGCGAAACTAGATGATATAAAATTCCGGGTTGCATAACCGTAAGGGGGTACGTTTCATTCGATTTTGAGTGTACCATCGGCAGAAATCCATACAGGATATTCCGTGGGAATTATGTGGTGCACCTTATTCAATTTGTATGGGTGCAATCCCTTCTCCTGAAGAACGCTGAACATATTGCTATTTTGTGTTTGTCGCGTACGAACAATGACAGGTGTGCTGCTGCCAGGACGATCTTGCATCGCGTCCAACACGTTATCTTCAAATTGCAAAGTGAACAGTGAACACAGTGCGGGGTCCTACACAATCCCACCTAAGGGGTAGTAGAGATCCAGTTTCATTCAGTCCAGCATCAAGCACTTAAAAGAGTGAATGTGCTGGTAACCGCCTATGGGGAAAACGTTCATGATACGAACACCGTGCTTTACGGCTGTTTCGGTTTGCCTCTCCCTAAACGAGATGCATATCAGGAAGCTCCTTAGTAGAGTACTACGCCATTGTCCTGTTCGAGAACTGATCAGCAATGGGGGACATTTTCCATTCGAGTGACGGCTCAAAACTACCGTGATTTGCACCCACGTAATGTCACACAGGTGTCCACACAGTTCTTGCAAACCGAGAAAGAAATATGGAATACGTACTCCACGTACTCTTCGCAACACCTTAATTGACCGCCCTGAACAAAACTCAATGTCCTGAATTCGTAAATTTGGTAACATAGCGCTTTAGAGTCCACAAATAGTATCCAACTTAGCAACAGTTTTTCTTTCTAAACGATGACGCTCTTGTGAATTTATTTCATTCTTTCACATTCGATGAAGTTAGAAACTCTACACCAGTGATAAAACACGTAATTAAACAAAAATTGAAAATTGGAAATACAAATGTTGAAATATCTTTTAAAAGTATTCTTTCTGAAATAGAAAACAGGGGAATTCATGTGTAGTTGGAAACACTGAACTCGTTCTCCACCACCTGAAGAATATTGAAATCACATTTCAAAACAATGAAGCAAGTTTCTCTCGATTTTAAGCAAAATTACAGTAATTGTAAATTGTACAATACCGAACGATTCTACAAAGTGCGTCTCTTCCCTGACCTGTTGCGACAAATGGTTCGGAAAATGTTATTTCAGCTGAGACCAACTTCTTTAACAAAGTTTCATGTTATTAGTATCCTGGAGCAGTTGGTTAGACGGTGGTCTGGTTTAATTTTTTCGTCAAGAACGAAACATCATAGGTTCAAATTTCACCCACTCCTGATTATATTTTTTATTGTTATTTACCGAGTACGAAAACACCTTATCATTGGTGCATGTAGAGTTTCACGCCCATTCCGGTGCAGAAAGTTTCATTTTATTGGTTCCGTTGCAAGTGACATGCTCAAGGCATAGATACGAGTAAAACTGCTGCAGGATCTCGAACGAAGCACCCACCCGGGCTCGAATTAAAGCCAAAGCGTGCTGGCAAAAGGCAACCGTGAAGTTACTGCATCTGAGATTTACGTCAAGCAGGGCCTGCGTGGTGTGTGCAATGAAACTCACGCTTGCTTTAGGAAATAAGGATACTATTGAATCAATGCAATATAAAAGAGTATATACCGTAAAATATACATTATTATTGACTCATGCATTCCCTGAAAAAGAATGCATTGTTTTCTCGCACATTTCTGCCTGCAATGAATATAAATGTATAATCTATTAAATTAAGCAGGTGCATGCAGATTTAAAAATATTGATAAGATGATTGAATTGAATTGTTGTTTTTTAAGTCCACTTTGTGCACAGAAAGGCTAATTGGGACTGGACCTACAGTTTATAGTGGGTTCCGAACCACTATGTTCCTCCACCGGGTATCGAACCCGGGACCCCTTGATTAAAAGGTGACGAATCTACGATTGCGCCATCGGGGAGGCCCTAGTCCTCTTACGGAGATAATTCGTTCGGAGCAATAGAAATGCCCTATCAAAACAATTGGGGAATATTATTTTCAATGTGGATATTATTCAGAAAATATGTTTCTAACAACAATTTACCTAAATAGTGGGGACGTGGGGTGAGAGATAGGGACGGAGTTGGAAGAGAGAGAGAGGGAAAGCACACAATTTTCTGTTCAGTGCGAACCTTTGGGATTGCTTTTTCATAGTGCACCAAAAACACAATACGTATAACCCAAATACAACCCAAACCTTCAGTGGCGAAATTGTGAGTCAATCACTCAACTGGAATAAAAAGTACGGATTTAAATCTAGCAGGCCAGAAGATAGTTATTGCGCTACCATGTGCTAATCCAAAAAAAAAAATCCACTTTTCCCGCGAGAATTGTCATGCCTGAGTGACATGTAGTTTACGTTAGTTGTGAGAGTTGCTTCAATTCCATTGCCGGCCAAGAATAATGATAGCGCTGAAAGCATAAAATACGGAAATGTGCATGTTTGGCGAGCTATGAGAAAAGTAGATCCTTGTGTTTTCTTTTCGAAATTTCCTCATTTTATGACAACTTTCAAATATAACCAATGGCGACAGAGGATGAATGATGCTTCAGGGAAATTTATGAAGATTGAAGAAACAACGAAAAAGAAAAACTCATAATTATCAGAGGCTAGGACCCAAGAACCCTGGCTACGCAGCATGTTATGATATTTAAGTATATCACGGATTGCTGCTAAATCCATTCCTAGATATTTGTAATGAATGAACCCCCGTCCCCGCTACGAGAAAAAGAAAGACTATCAAAAACTACAGGATGTGAAACATTCACAATGTAATTGCATTACTTTACATCGCTCTTGGCTGTATTCCAAATGTAGTAAGAGTAGTAGTTTTTTTTGCCAAGGTATAAGTGTATTTAAGCGCAAGGGCTACCTATTTCATCATTTATAAAGAGTTAACTTCGTCGTTACACTAGCACCAGGCACAAATGCGTCAATTTCTATTTCGGTTATTTTACATCACTCTTCTGCCTCTTGAGTTAATCGCGATAATACGGATGAATTATCAATTTATAAAATTGTGACGGGACTGATACATTCATGCCTGACCAGAGTTCGAATCTGGAACATATGACCTCGCTTCGCTAAAAAGGCTGGCAGAAATGTATCGGAAAAGTATAGGAGCACCAAGAACCGGTTTCACGCAGCACAGACGATGAAATCATTTACAGCGACTCGCTGTGGCAGTGTTGCTCGTCACCCCCTCCCCCTCGCTCGCAGATAGCCTAGCCTTCTCAGCACCCCACCTGCTGATTCGTTTCAGGCATATTCCGTCTGGAAAGTTTCTGGCACCCCTCCGCCTCCGCCTCCCCCTTCCAACCATAGTTAATAAATGAGACCCTTGCACTTTCAAAACCCTTATCGCAAGAAAAAGCTGGCATCAATTTTACACCACCATACAATAAGATTTAAGCGGGAAACATTTCCTAACATATTTTCTTGATTCGGACTAAGGGCAAATTAAAAATAGTCAAAGGAATTATACACAAGAAAATTAAATTACTGAAAATATGGAAAAGCGCGATACCGAAATCTGTAATGAGTGCGAATGGAAAATCGAGAAAAAAAGTATGAAAATATTCGAATAACTAGATTAAGAGAAAAACTTATCACGGCTCGAACAATGCAAATGAAAAAAAAACGGGAATACGAATTGAAATATATGACAATATCAAGTAGGCTGAAGGAAGCAAATTTTAATAAACGTGGAAAGAAAACATAATCAATGGAGCGCTGGTTCGATTCGCGACGGAAACTCATATTTGTTGTTCGAATCCTACTCTACACTGTTTGTCCAGATGCATTTACACTTAAAACAAACTTCGTGGAACTTTTTCCAAATCAGATGTCGCCAAAAATTTAAAAACAAAAAGAATAACTGTGAAGGAAAAGTGCCGAAAGCGTTATTGCAAAATGAAAAAAAAAATCTTCACATATTCGTTCGGAAGTGGTAAAAGAATAATAAAAAACTCAAGCATAAATGTTAATAACACTTGTTATTATTACCAGAGACATTCTCAAAATAAACTTGTTGTCCGTTGAAATCAAATCAAGAGGAAAGCAAGATCTCCACTCGGTCGCTTGAATCTCTGGCTAGATTCAAGAGTTGGAAACACTACGCTTCTCGCGAGCTGCTCTTCCTGGCGAAACTAGATGATATAAAATTCCGGGTTGCATAACCGTAAGGGGGTACGTTTCATTCGATTTTGAGTGTACCATCGGCAGAAATCCATACAGGATATTCCGTGGGAATTATGTGGAGCACCTTATTCAATTTGTATGGGTGCAATCCCTTCTCCTGAAGAACGCTGAACATATTGCTATTTTGTGTTTGTCGCGTACGAACAATGACAGGTGTGCTGCTGCCAGGACGATCTTGCATCGCGTCCAACACGTTATCTTCAAATTGCAAAGTGAACAGTGAACACAGTGCGGGGTCCTACACAATCCCACCTAAGGGGTAGTAGAGATCCAGTTTCATTCAGTCCAGCATCAAGCACTTAAAAGAGTGAATGTGCTGGTAACCGCCTATGGGGAAAACGTTCATGATACGAACACCGTGCTTTACGGCTGTTTCGGTTTGCCTCTCCCTAAACGAGATGCATATCAGGAAGCTCCTTAGTAGAGTACTACGCCATTGTCCTGTTCGAGAACTGATCAGCAATGGGGGACATTTTCCATTCGAGTGACGGCTCAAAACTACCGTGATTTGCACCCACGTAATGTCACACAGGTGTCCACACAGTTCTTGCAAACCGAGAAAGAAATATGGAATACGTACTCCACGTACTCTTCGCAACACCTTAATTGACCGCCCTGAACAAAACTCAATGTCCTGAATTCGTAAATTTGGTAACATAGCGCTTTAGAGTCCACAAATAGTATCCAACTTAGCAACAGTTTTTCTTTCTAAACGATGACGCTCTTGTGAATTTATTTCATTCTTTCACATTCGATGAAGTTAGAAACTCTACACCAGTGATAAAACACGTAATTAAACAAAAATTGAAAATTGGAAATACAAATGTTGAAATATCTTTTAAAAGTATTCTTTCTGAAATAGAAAACAGGGGAATTCATGTGTAGTTGGAAACACTGAACTCGTTCTCCACCACCTGAAGAATATTGAAATCACATTTCAAAACAATGAAGCAAGTTTCTCTCGATTTTAAGCAAAATTACAGTAATTGTAAATTGTACAATACCGAACGATTCTACAAAGTGCGTCTCTTCCCTGACCTGTTGCGACAAATGGTTCGGAAAATGTTATTTCAGCTGAGACCAACTTCTTTAACAAAGTTTCATGTTATTAGTATCCTGGAGCAGTTGGTTAGACGGTGGTCTGGTTTAATTTTTTCGTCAAGAACGAAACATCATAGGTTCAAATTTCACCCACTCCTGATTATATTTTTTATTGTTATTTACCGAGTACGAAAACACCTTATCATTGGTGCATGTAGAGTTTCACGCCCATTCCGGTGCAGAAAGTTTCATTTTATTGGTTCCGTTGCAAGTGACATGCTCAAGGCATAGATACGAGTAAAACTGCTGCAGGATCTCGAACGAAGCACCCACCCGGGCTCGAATTAAAGCCAAAGCGTGCTGGCAAAAGGCAACCGTGAAGTTACTGCATCTGAGATTTACGTCAAGCAGGGCCTGCGTGGTGTGTGCAATGAAACTCACGCTTGCTTTAGGAAATAAGGATACTATTGAATCAATGCAATATAAAAGAGTATATACCGTAAAATATACATTATTATTGACTCATGCATTCCCTGAAAAAGAATGCATTGTTTTCTCGCACATTTCTGCCTGCAATGAATATAAATGTATAATCTATTAAATTAAGCAGGTGCATGCAGATTTAAAAATATTGATAAGATGATTGAATTGAATTGTTGTTTTTTAAGTCCACTTTGTGCACAGAAAGGCTAATTGGGACTGGACCTACAGTTTATAGTGGGTTCCGAACCACTATGTTCCTCCACCGGGTATCGAACCCGGGACCCCTTGATTAAAAGGTGACGAATCTACGATTGCGCCATCGGGGAGGCCCTAGTCCTCTTACGGAGATAATTCGTTCGGAGCAATAGAAATGCCCTATCAAAACAATTGGGGAATATTATTTTCAATGTGGATATTATTCAGAAAATATGTTTCTAACAACAATTTACCTAAATAGTGGGGACGTGGGGTGAGAGATAGGGACGGAGTTGGAAGAGAGAGAGAGGGAAAGCACACAATTTTCTGTTCAGTGCGAACCTTTGGGATTGCTTTTTCATAGTGCACCAAAAACACAATACGTATAACCCAAATACAACCCAAACCTTCAGTGGCGAAATTGTGAGTCAATCACTCAACTGGAATAAAAAGTACGGATTTAAATCTAGCAGGCCAGAAGATAGTTATTGCGCTACCATGTGCTAATCCAAAAAAAAAAATCCACTTTTCCCGCGAGAATTGTCATGCCTGAGTGACATGTAGTTTACGTTAGTTGTGAGAGTTGCTTCAATTCCATTGCCGGCCAAGAATAATGATAGCGCTGAAAGCATAAAATACGGAAATGTGCATGTTTGGCGAGCTATGAGAAAAGTAGATCCTTGTGTTTTCTTTTCGAAATTTCCTCATTTTATGACAACTTTCAAATATAACCAATGGCGACAGAGGATGAATGATGCTTCAGGGAAATTTATGAAGATTGAAGAAACAACGAAAAAGAAAAACTCATAATTATCAGAGGCTAGGACCCAAGAACCCTGGCTACGCAGCATGTTATGATATTTAAGTATATCACGGATTGCTGCTAAATCCATTCCTAGATATTTGTAATGAATGAACCCCCGTCCCCGCTACGAGAAAAAGAAAGACTATCAAAAACTACAGGATGTGAAACATTCACAATGTAATTGCATTACTTTACATCGCTCTTGGCTGTATTCCAAATGTAGTAAGAGTAGTAGTTTTTTTGCCAAGGTATAAGTGTATTTAAGCGCAAGGGCTACCTATTTCATCATTTATAAAGAGTTAACTTCGTCGTTACACTAGCACCAGGCACAAATGCGTCAATTTCTATTTCGGTTATTTTACATCACTCTTCTGCCTCTTGAGTTAATCGCGATAATAAGGATGAATTATCAATTTATAAAATTGTGACGGGACTGATACATTCATGCCTGACCAGAGTTCGAATCTGGAACATATGACCTCGCTTCGCTAAAAAGGCTGGCAGAAATGTATCGGAAAAGTATAGGAGCACCAAGAACCGGTTTCACGCAGCACAGACGATGAAATCATTTACAGCGACTCGCTGTGGCAGTGTTGCTCGTCACCCCCTCCCCCTCGCTCGCAGATAGCCTAGCCTTCTCAGCACCCCACCTGCTGATTCGTTTCAGGCATATTCCGTCTGGAAAGTTTCTGGCACCCCTCCGCCTCCGCCTCCCCCTTCCAACCATAGTTAATAAATGAGACCCTTGCACTTTCAAAACCCTTATCGCAAGAAAAAGCTGGCATCAATTTTACACCACCATACAATAAGATTTAAGCGGGAAACATTTCCTAACATATTTTCTTGATTCGGACTAAGGGCAAATTAAAAATAGTCAAAGGAATTATACACAAGAAAATTAAATTACTGAAAATATGGAAAAGCGCGATACCGAAATCTGTAATGAGTGCGAATGGAAAATCGAGAAAAAAAGTATGAAAATATTCGAATAACTAGATTAAGAGAAAAACTTATCACGGCTCGAACAATGCAAATGAAAAAAAAACGGGAATACGAATTGAAATATATGACAATATCAAGTAGGCTGAAGGAAGCAAATTTTAATAAACGTGGAAAGAAAACATAATCAATGGAGCGCTGGTTCGATTCGCGACGGAAACTCATATTTGTTGTTCGAATCCTACTCTACACTGTTTGTCCAGATGCATTTACACTTAAAACAAACTTCGTGGAACTTTTTCCAAATCAGATGTCGCCAAAAATTTAAAAACAAAAAGAATAACTGTGAAGGAAAAGTGCCGAAAGCGTTATTGCAAAATGAAAAAAAAAATCTTCACATATTCGTTCGGAAGTGGTAAAAGAATAATAAAAAACTCAAGCATAAATGTTAATAACACTTGTTATTATTACCAGAGACATTCTCAAAATAAACTTGTTGTCCGTTGAAATCAAATCAAGAGGAAAGCAAGATCTCCACTCGGTCGCTTGAATCTCTGGCTAGATTCAAGAGTTGGAAACACTACGCTTCTCGCGAGCTGCTCTTCCTGGCGAAACTAGATGATATAAAATTCCGGGTTGCATAACCGTAAGGGGGTACGTTTCATTCGATTTTGAGTGTACCATCGGCAGAAATCCATACAGGATATTCCGTGGGAATTATGTGGTGCACCTTATTCAATTTGTATGGGTGCAATCCCTTCTCCTGAAGAACGCTGAACATATTGCTATTTTGTGTTTGTCGCGTACGAACAATGACAGGTGTGCTGCTGCCAGGACGATCTTGCATCGCGTCCAACACGTTATCTTCAAATTGCAAAGTGAACAGTGAACACAGTGCGGGGTCCTACACAATCCCACCTAAGGGGTAGTAGAGATCCAGTTTCATTCAGTCCAGCATCAAGCACTTAAAAGAGTGAATGTGCTGGTAACCGCCTATGGGGAAAACGTTCATGATACGAACACCGTGCTTTACGGCTGTTTCGGTTTGCCTCTCCCTAAACGAGATGCATATCAGGAAGCTCCTTAGTAGAGTACTACGCCATTGTCCTGTTCGAGAACTGATCAGCAATGGGGGACATTTTCCATTCGAGTGACGGCTCAAAACTACCGTGATTTGCACCCACGTAATGTCACACAGGTGTCCACACAGTTCTTGCAAACCGAGAAAGAAATATGGAATACGTACTCCACGTACTCTTCGCAACACCTTAATTGACCGCCCTGAACAAAACTCAATGTCCTGAATTCGTAAATTTGGTAACATAGCGCTTTAGAGTCCACAAATAGTATCCAACTTAGCAACAGTTTTTCTTTCTAAACGATGACGCTCTTGTGAATTTATTTCATTCTTTCACATTCGATGAAGTTAGAAACTCTACACCAGTGATAAAACACGTAATTAAACAAAAATTGAAAATTGGAAATACAAATGTTGAAATATCTTTTAAAAGTATTCTTTCTGAAATAGAAAACAGGGGAATTCATGTGTAGTTGGAAACACTGAACTCGTTCTCCACCACCTGAAGAATATTGAAATCACATTTCAAAACAATGAAGCAAGTTTCTCTCGATTTTAAGCAAAATTACAGTAATTGTAAATTGTACAATACCGAACGATTCTACAAAGTGCGTCTCTTCCCTGACCTGTTGCGACAAATGGTTCGGAAAATGTTATTTCAGCTGAGACCAACTTCTTTAACAAAGTTTCATGTTATTAGTATCCTGGAGCAGTTGGTTAGACGGTGGTCTGGTTTAATTTTTTCGTCAAGAACGAAACATCATAGGTTCAAATTTCACCCACTCCTGATTATATTTTTTATTGTTATTTACCGAGTACGAAAACACCTTATCATTGGTGCATGTAGAGTTTCACGCCCATTCCGGTGCAGAAAGTTTCATTTTATTGGTTCCGTTGCAAGTGACATGCTCAAGGCATAGATACGAGTAAAACTGCTGCAGGATCTCGAACGAAGCACCCACACGGGCTCGAATTAAAGCTAAAGCGTGCTGGCAAAAGGCAACCGTGAAGTTACTGCATCTGAGATTTACGTCAAGCAGGGCCTGCGTGGTGTGTGCAATGAAACTCACGCTTGCTTTAGGAAATAAGGATACTATTGAATCAATGCAATATAAAAGAGTATATACCGTAAAATATACATTATTATTGACTCATGCATTCCCTGAAAAAGAATGCATTGTTTTCTCGCACATTTCTGCCTGCAATGAATATAAATGTATAATCTATTAAATTAAGCAGGTGCATGCAGATTTAAAAATATTGATAAGATGATTGAATTGAATTGTTGTTTTTTAAGTCCACTTTGTGCACAGAAAGGCTAATTGGGACTGGACCTACAGTTTATAGTGGGTTCCGAACCACTATGTTCCTCCACCGGGTATCGAACCCGGGACCCCTTGATTAAAAGGTGACGAATCTACGATTGCGCCATCGGGGAGGCCCTAGTCCTCTTACGGAGATAATTCGTTCGGAGCAATAGAAATGCCCTATCAAAACAATTGGGGAATATTATTTTCAATGTGGATATTATTCAGAAAATATGTTTCTAACAACAATTTACCTAAATAGTGGGGACGTGGGGTGAGAGATAGGGACGGAGTTGGAAGAGAGAGAGAGGGAAAGCACACAATTTTCTGTTCAGTGCGAACCTTTGGGATTGCTTTTTCATAGTGCACCAAAAACACAATACGTATAACCCAAATACAACCCAAACCTTCAGTGGCGAAATTGTGAGTCAATCACTCAACTGGAATAAAAAGTACGGATTTAAATCTAGCAGGCCAGAAGATAGTTATTGCGCTACCATGTGCTAATCCAAAAAAAAAATCCACTTTTCCCGCGAGAATTGTCATGCCTGAGTGACATGTAGTTTACGTTAGTTGTGAGAGTTGCTTCAATTCCATTGACGGCCAAGAATAATGATAGCGCTGAAAGCATAAAATACGGAAATGTGCATGTTTGGCGAGCTATGAGAAAAGTAGATCCTTGTGTTTTCTTTTCGAAATTTCCTCATTTTATGACAACTTTCAAATATAACCAATGGCGACAGAGGATGAATGATGCTTCAGGGAAATTTATGAAGATTGAAGAAACAACGAAAAAGAAAAACTCATAATTATCAGAGGCTAGGACCCAAGAACCCTGGCTACGCAGCATGTTATGATATTTAAGTATATCACGGATTGCTGCTAAATCCATTCCTAGATATTTGTAATGAATGAACCCCCGTCCCCGCTACGAGAAAAAGAAAGACTATCAAAAACTACAGGATGTGAAACATTCACAATGTAATTGCATTACTTTACATCGCTCTTGGCTGTATTCCAAATGTAGTAAGAGTAGTAGTTTTTTTTGCCAAGGTATAAGTGTATTTAAGCGCAAGGGCTACCTATTTCATCATTTATAAAGAGTTAACTTCGTCGTTACACTAGCACCAGGCACAAATGCGTCAATTTCTATTTCGGTTATTTTACATCACTCTTCTGCCTCTTGAGTTAATCGCGATAATACGGATGAATTATCAATTTATAAAATTGTGACGGGACTGATACATTCATGCCTGACCAGAGTTCGAATCTGGAACATATGACCTCGCTTCGCTAAAAAGGCTGGCAGAAATGTATCGGAAAAGTATAGGAGCACCAAGAACCGGTTTCACGCAGCACAGACGATGAAATCATTTACAGCGACTCGCTGTGGCAGTGTTGCTCGTCACCCCCTCCCCCTCGCTCGCAGATAGCCTAGCCTTCTCAGCACCCCACCTGCTGATTCGTTTCAGGCATATTCCGTCTGGAAAGTTTCTGGCACCCCTCCGCCTCCGCCTCCCCCTTCCAACCATAGTTAATAAATGAGACCCTTGCACTTTCAAAACCCTTATCGCAAGAAAAAGCTGGCATCAATTTTACACCACCATACAATAAGATTTAAGCGGGAAACATTTCCTAACATATTTTCTTGATTCGGACTAAGGGCAAATTAAAAATAGTCAAAGGAATTATACACAAGAAAATTAAATTACTGAAAATATGGAAAAGCGCGATACCGAAATCTGTAATGAGTGCGAATGGAAAATCGAGAAAAAAAGTATGAAAATATTCGAATAACTAGATTAAGAGAAAAACTTATCACGGCTCGAACAATGCAAATGAAAAAAAAACGGGAATACGAATTGAAATATATGACAATATCAAGTAGGCTGAAGGAAGCAAATTTTAATAAACGTGGAAAGAAAACATAATCAATGGAGCGCTGGTTCGATTCGCGACGGAAACTCATATTTGTTGTTCGAATCCCACTCTACACTGTTTGTCCAGATGCATTTACACTTAAAACAAACTTCGTGGAACTTTTTCCAAATCAGATGTCGCCAAAAATTTAAAAACAAAAAGAATAACTGTGAAGGAAAAGTGCCGAAAGCGTTATTGCAAAATGAAAAAAAAAATCTTCACATATTCGTTCGGAAGTGGTAAAAGAATAATAAAAAACTCAAGCATAAATGTTAATAACACTTGTTATTATTACCAGAGACATTCTCAAAATAAACTTGTTGTCCGTTGAAATCAAATCAAGAGGAAAGCAAGATCTCCACTCGGTCGCTTGAATCTCTGGCTAGATTCAAGAGTTGGAAACACTACGCTTCTCGCGAGCTGCTCTTCCTGGCGAAACTAGATGATATAAAATTCCGGGTTGCATAACCGTAAGGGGGTACGTTTCATTCGATTTTGAGTGTAC